>NW_005055713.1:0-3145 GCF_000277835.1 Geospiza fortis
CAGAGAGCGGGAAAAAGAGGAAAACAGTGGCTTTTATGCAGGACGGGGGGTGGCTGGCTAACTGTAAACATAACCTAAAGCGGGAAGGACATAGACCAATAGCAGAAAGGAAAAATCACAACTGATAGGGAAGCATCTGGAATTATTCTAACTGCCACGGCAAGACATGGAACAAATAACCCCAGACAGACCAAACATCTTAAAACTGCCAACGTCACAGTCAGGGAGAATCTAAACATCAAACTCTCACTGCCACAGCTGAGCATTGTTATAGTGGGTGAAGATGACCCCAAACTTCCATAAGGGATAGATTAGTCCAACAGTGTAGAATATTAAGTGAACTAACAGAACTTGTATATACCAACTGGTCAGAGCTATAATGTTCTTGGTTATCCTAATGCTGGATGTTTTGAGTAGCACCTTTTTATGAGGTTGTCTGGAAGACAATTTCCCAGCACAAATGGATTATTGGTATGTATAGGATAATTGGGCATTTGACCACCATAAAGATGATGGTTGAAAACAAGTACGAAAACCGAAGAAGAACTTTAACTGCAGTAATTGTGAGTAATTCAACCAAGGCACCTGCAGAGATGGTCTCTGCACCACCCTATACTCCTACCTTTGTATCACTTGTTGCTTGCCCCCCAATTGCCTTTGCTGTTCCCACTGCTTCTGCTGAGCTTTCCCCTGTGGTTTCTAATATTATCCCTAATCCTCATGCAACGGAGCCAGTGGTGTGAATGGGGGTGTGTATGGATGTGTGAAATGTTCCTCCCCCACTTTCAGTGTTGCATGTATACATACATCTATCACCCCTGGAACCCTGGGGATTTGGTTATGTGAGGAAATCAAATGTCCAGGTTAAGGGAAGGTACAGGTTGATGTGCATCATTATTAGTTCAGGATGTGATCCATCCTGGGCCGATGTTGATTTGTTGTTGAGGGAGTTGTTCCATCCAGACGAGCAGGATAAGATAGTTGTAAACAATGTGGAATTAACTCTACAGGCAGAGGGAAGTTAGACTGCCTGCCCTCAGGTTGATCCTGATTTGGCTTGTAATAATCAAACAGATAATTGCCAAACAGTGGCTGCAGATCTGATAAACGTGATTAGAGCTTGTGAGGAGATAAGAGTAAATTGAACTAAAGTACAGGAATGCAGACAGAGGCCAGAGGAACACCCTGGCGACTACTGGGAAAGATTGCAACAGGCTTTGTTTGGAATGACTCTCCAGAATTTTAATAATGAATTAGCAGCAAGTGTCTTTGTGGCCCAAGCCACCTCTGACATCTGCAGCTATTTTAAGGATCACATGTTGGTGTGGCAAGGAAAAAAATTGAACGATACTATATTGCCTGGAGATTCTAGACTTGTACAGTATGTAAATGATTTATTTCTTGACAGCAAGGCATACAAAAATTGAAATATACTATTTGTCTATGTACTGCTTTAGCAGAAAAAGCAGCCACCGTGCATCTCTTTCTAAGCTTCAGTTGTGTTATTAGGAAGTAAAATATTTAGGATTTATATGAACAAAAGGAGAAAGATTAGGACACCCAGAATGGGTCCAGGCTATTGTAAGAATACCTAGACTGGTAACAAAGAAACAATTATGAGGATTTTTTAGGCGCAGTAGGATATTGCAGACTCTAGTTACTGTGGCTAAGGGAGTTAAGTAACCAATTGACAGAAGCTACCAAGGCAGAGGAAGTGGAGCCTATGTGTTTTCTTCCAGAGGAAGAAGAGACTTTCCATGCTATAAAAGGAGTTTTAGTTTCTGCTCTGGCACTCCAAGCCCTTTGTGCATGAGAACAAAGGAGTAGCCAGCAGAGTCCTGTGAGAGACTGGGAAAATTGCTGTCTCAAAGAATTTTGGGGTGCATGTGTGTGGGGGAAGGAGTGAGTCAAGCCTTGCCCTGGCGAGGCAATGCACTGCCCTGTTCATACCCCATGCCCCTAGAGCTGGTATCCCAGGCTGCCAATGACTGGCACAGCAGAGGCCATGCTCCACACCTGCCTCTAAAGCCCCTAACCCAGTTCCTGAGTGGCCAAATGACCAGAAGTCCCACCTGGGGGAAGGGCCCAGGAAGGTCAAGGGGTATTTAAGGCTGAATACAAGGCAAGCATATGTCTTGACCCTATTTCCTCTTGGAATTTCTATCTGAACACCACTGTAATCTGGGAGTTTATAGCTCTATGTGTGATTTCTATATCTTTTCTGTCTTATTCTCTTTCTTCTTCTTCTAATTCCCTCTTTTTGGAATTTTTGAGTAACTTAAAATCGAACAGGCTTAGAGTTTGCTAAGTTAAATTGGCCAAGTGAATGCTTTAAGAAGTGTTTCATGTTGATTGAATGCTGCTCTAAATCTTTTGCCAAAATGTCTTTGATTTTTTAACAAAATTACAAATACAAAAATTAGAATTAGTTCTATTAGACAAAATAACATCGTTGTTATCAATTTTTACAGCAGCACAAACAGTTCTCAAGCATACACAACCTTTACCAGTATATACGAGCACAGTTTTCTCATCAGTGACTGGATGAATCTCGAAGTGGCAAATACTCTGTTCAGTGTCGAGACACACATATTGAGCATTAATAGTGTTGCTTTCACAAATGAATCCTAGATGTTGTCTAGTAACACAAGATTCTAAGTTTACTGTTTGCCACTTTTTATTCACCTTTCGTGCTCACACTCTATGTTCTGAAGGGTAGAGCACCGTTTTATCATGATTTAATCCTAGTGCAATGATGGGGTGGATAACGTAAACAGTGGCATTACACATGGTAAGCACAAAGGCAGTGGCCACATTAGAAGCAGGATCATAGGTGAAATTTACCATAGTCTACCAGGATTGAAACTTCTTTTCAAAATCAATTGCATTATCTCAGACAACTTTTTGAATTTCAGCTGGAAAATTACTTCCACACCCTTCTCGTATGATCAAAGCTGCTGTTGTCTGCATCTATAACTGCTTGTATACAACTGAAAGCTAAAGACACATTATCTTGAACTGTACTAAGTGCTTCTACTATTAGCTTGTGGTCTTGGTCCCCGGCCTTTTCCCACTTTGGCAGTACTTTTGAAATCTGCCACTGGCTAGTTCCTAATGCCAATAGAGATGACTGTAAAGGCTGCTT
>NW_005055713.1:5756-6834 GCF_000277835.1 Geospiza fortis
CTTTTACTTCCAGTACTGCGGACACTGTGTGGGACACTAGCACAGTCATTTTTTGTCCGAGGGTAAACTTGCGTGCCTCTTGAATATTCAGCACGACTGCTGCTACAGCTCTGAGGCTCCCTGGCCATCCTTTGGCCATTGCATCTAGTTGCTTGGAAAAGTAGGCAACTGCCTTCCGGTATGGACCCATGTCTTGACCCAGTATTTCCAGGGCAATTCCTTGTTTTTCATGGGAAAATAGAAAGTATGGTTTACTTAAATCTGGAAGTCCCAAATCTGGAGCTGACATGAGGGCACTCTTTAGCTGGTGAAAGGCCCATGTGGCTTCCTTTGCCTACTAGCGATCTTTATCTGACGAACAGTCCATAATTATAAACCCACAGCCAGCACCACCCTGCCACGCCTAAGAAGGTTTGGAGTTTCTTTAAAATGTTTCCCTTGTGAGCTGCCCTGAAGTTCGTTGCCTAGCAGTAACCTTGTACCCCAGGTAGATTACCTTCTGTTTCACGACTTGTGCCTTTTTCTTTAGTACTCTGTATCCTTGGAGTCCTAGGAAATTTGAAAGGCTTCTTCTTTCTTCCTGTGGAGTTTCCAAGGACTCTGAATCTTTGTAAGTTGTTTTCCAAACAGAGTGGGGGAATCTATGAAGCCTTGCGGCACATGGACCATGTGAGCTGGATTTTGTGCCCGCTTTTAGGGCTTTCCCATTTGAATGCAAAAATTTTCTGGCTGGCTTTGTGGATAGGGAGGAAAAAAAAGCATCTTTCAGATCTAAAACAGTAAACCAGGTTAGTTCAGCTGTTAAACAAGTTAGTAAAGTATATGAAATTGCTACCACAGGATATAAATTTTTTGTTATCTTATTGACAGCCCTCAATCCAGTGCTATCAATTATTGGGCTGATTTCTTCCCTATCTTCTTTTTCAGGGGGTACTGCTTAATTTTCACTGATTGTGCCCCTTCTTTAAGCTTGATTACTATGGGGGTGGCGTTCTTTGCCCTCCCTGGTACACCAGAGGCCCATACCTCCGAAAATACTTGTCCTAATATATCTTTACTAATTTCCTTCTTAATTTCA
>NW_005055714.1:0-6821 GCF_000277835.1 Geospiza fortis
TCCTTTTCTACTCCGATTATTATGCTGCTGCACTTTTCCTGTAATTGTGCCCAGTCTCCTGCCTTTTCCTGGGGGTTTGACTTCCCCAACTTCACATCATTATCTTATGCCCTTGCATTTCTACTTAACGTGGACAGTTGTGCGTTGGCATCTAGGCTGTTCCTTAATGTTCACAGTGAAACATTGTGACTCCAGTAACAGGCTGCTCCTGCGTTGGAGACAGAATTATCTTACTAAATATTCCTTCTCTTTTGTGCCACTTGTTTTCTCAGGAAGTAGCTTAATTCTGTTCTCACAACTGCATTTTTCTAGCAGAATTTTAATACAAGGATCTTATGATTTGAGATTCACAGAATTTGAAATTTTTTTCCCAGTGCTGCATAGTTTTGACTTCCATAAGTTAACTTCAGCGAATGCAGTACTTAAAATTCCAGCAACTGTCTTAGTTCTCTTGATTATACATATATTGAGTGAGAAACTCAGTACAATTTCATGCATAAAAAGGCACAAGTACCAAATTTAAGAGTCCTTTTATTGATCTAAACATTGAGGTGTACCTGCCTTACAGAAAATATCTTCAGGCATATTAACTCTGAGATGGGTGTGTGCTCAGAAGTGTAACAGAATATCACAATGTAATTATGACCCTTACAGGGAACCATTTTAATGATCATGAATGTGCCTACCTTGTAATAACATGGCATTCTCTACATAGCTAACAAAAATCCTTATGAGCTGCTGTGTGACTTATGTACACAGTTTGACTCACACACTGCAGCAAGTCTGGACTGTGTTTTATAGGACTTGGCACAAAACAAAGCTATTAGAAGAGTGAGCTAGAGAGCCCACAGGGGAAAGGATCTCTGCTCTGCTCTGCCTGGAGAGGAAAAGAGGCAGCTCTTGCCATCGTTTATGCAACACATACAGGGCTTACCTCACACACTGAGATGTTGATCCTTGTTGACTCCAGGTATTATGTTGTGCTCCTCAAGGCTCATTCCAACTCTTTTGTGTAATTGGACAGGAGTCTTTGGTCAAGGTAAAGGCTGGAGAATATTACCCAGTAGCCCCAAAATGAGAGGCAGGCTCAGGAGTGGCACTGGGGCTGGATGTGCCAACTGAACAGCTCAGCTGCACCCATGGTGTCCCACACGGTCACTCCTTGCCCACTGGGAGACCTCTGGAATTCTGACACACAACCAGCAAAATACTAGCCTGGCTGCTGCAGCAATCCTGTGAGTGGTCATGCAGGAGCTCTGATTATGCAGACACTGATTTGAAAGCAATGAATTTTGGGGGAACTGTCTCAAGCCACTTATTTGACCATAACAAGAGTTGACGAGAATGTGTGCCTGAGGTGAACAAGAGACTGTAATGGTAATAATCTCCAGACCCCACTGGTCTAAGTAAATAATAACCAGAGTTGTGAGATGAGCTAACAGCTCCAGACTATCTTTTGCTGCCTAGTTAGGTGAACTGTGTCCATCTTTCCCTTTACATTTTCTGGCAAATGAAAGGCATACTCTGTGTTCTGAGAGTTGCTGTATGGGAGCAGAGGACTGAACACTGTTGAAAATACCTGGAAGTATGAATAATAAATCTGAGTGGCAGAAATATTTAAGCAACTCATCTTTTACTTCTACCTTTCTTTAATTTTATTTTTTTTAAGCAGGGTTCTTTGCTTTGCTAATGACAGACTTCATAAAGACAGGAACATATTTTAAACCCCAGAGTGTTTCTTATGGGGTGTGTTATGTACTGGGGCCAGAGGAAACATCCTGTTCTCCCCTGTCTTGGTTAAAATGATGCCAGGGATGATGGGTCTCAGAACTTTTCTGTGGGTAGAGGTTTGAATTGGAGCAAGGGTATCATTAGATACTGTTGGATTGTGGTGACCATATTGTAGCATTTCAATAAACATTCTCTTTAGTCTCTAGGTCTTGAATAATCTGCACATAAACCAATAGAACAGGTTTATCTCCTGACAAAGAATTGTGTACAAATGCTGTAGGGCACAAATAATTGGGGAGGGGAGATGATAAGCCTTTTTGCAAAATGTCTTATTTCATTCTGTTGTGCCATGGATCCAGATAATGATGAGTTTGGGTTTTTTTTCCCCTCTTTATAAAAATGAAATATATTTCTGTGGATCCTAACAATGAAATTTACATTACAATACATGGCCTTTCTAACCTTCTGCCTGCAGTGTTCCAACTTTCCTTGTTCATAGTAATGATTAAAAATCTTCCCAGCAAACAGTATTTTTGGATGTTAAGAGATTTTATAAGAGGAAAATCTTAGATTAAAATCTGAAGTTAAACAGCATATAAGGACAATTAAATACACAATTCTCACTTCCTTACATTCTCCTGTTTGGTGTATTGCCTCCGGTTTCATTGCTTGTGATCAAAAGATGAATACAAAGTTCAGACAGACACAAATAGGTCATCCTCTCTTGCCTGGCGGTATCAGCACTGTGCAGCCGTAGTTGAGGTTTGTAAGATCTTTAACAGAAGTTCATTTCTCATTCAGAACACAGACAGATTTGTGTTGCTGAATCCTTTTCACATCCACTCACCACACAAAAAAGCATGTGCTAAATTGAGTTCAGCCCATAGCAACAGTTCTTCTGATAACCTTGGAATGCAGACTGCACGGACAGAGGACACTTTAAGTCTTTAGGAGGAATGCTTATTAAATAAGCCCCTGCTTTTATAATAAAAGCCCAATTTTAATAAAATACTCTCAAGCATTCTCTTTCAAGTAACTACTGCATTTATAGAGAGAGGTGCTCCTCTTGCTTTTATCTCACCACTTGTAGCACAATCTCAATTTATGGTTTTAAAATTTTTGCTTTCTGGCTTTTGTCCATCTCTCTTTATAATTGGGCTTCTATGTTTAATTACATGCTTGCCATCATGAAATCATGAAAATTCAGTTGCTACTGCTGTTTGGATGTTGCCATTTCAATTGTTTAATTACAGTGCTCCTGGGACTTTCTATCATGTTCTTTATCAATCTAACCCAGATTCAGTTCTGAGGGGAAGTAACAGTGGGGAACAACAGAACTGAGGTGATATTTCACACTTCTCTCTCTTTTCTGGCTCTGAATGGTAGGGAGCTGTGGGAGGCACACAGACAAATTTCTACTTTTCCTTCCCTGTCCTCAGCACTTGCACCCTACAGCAAAAAAATCAGACACTGTTCTTCTGGTCAAGCTTTCTAACAAATAGCGTTCAGCATTATGGATGTCTGCTGGAAGGATCCTGGAGTGGGCTTATACTCTTTCCTTTTGTTCAATACCATGTGCCTTTCTCACCTTCTAAGTATTTTTCTTTGTCTAACAATGATGATGAAGCAGCCCCACAAAGGGAGATTAATGGGCATCAGGTGATACTTGTCTGTGTGTCCTCTCTGGAGCTCACCCAGAGGGCTGGCCTGCAAAGGAATCCAAGGAAAAACAGATGAATGCTCTTTCAACAGATTATCATCCTCCTGCTGGATAGAATAAAGCAATATAAATAAAATGCTGTATCACACAAAACTTTCAGATGATAAAAGGTGAAAAAATCCCAATAAAGTTGAGTGTGCATGGAATGTTTTTAGAGACTTATCTCCCTCTACTTTCATGGCATCACAGCTGCATATCTTTATCATTATCCTTAATAAAACTCTAGACATATTCAATTACCAAAGCCACTGAAGATATTTGCTGTTTTTCATTTTAATTTTGCCCTTCTGGATTTTGCCCATCACTAAGTTACATCCTGTCCTTCCCTCTGGATGGACTTCCTTTTTAACAAAACACAATCCTATAAGCAACAAGGTCGTCCTATCATCCTGCACCTTAATACGTTGTGATCCATTCTGTAGGAATGCTCTGCATACCTTTGCTCAGAAATCAGTTATGCTGGCTCTTAGTGAAGTTGGTGTTTCTTATGTAAATTTCCTCCAAGTTCCTTCTTGGGTTTGGATGCTTGAAGTAGAGAACTAGATCTCCAGCAGGCATAGATCAACACATCACTATTGATTTTAATTATGTGCAGTGTCTTCTTATACTGGCAGATAACCCAGCCTGGAATTACAGTACAATGGATGCCTTGTGCATTTCAAGGAAGGAGGCACATTGTTTTCTCCCTGGAAGGATCCAGCTGTGTTTCTTGTACCATTTTCTCCAACAGCAACATTGCACAGGGCTAACGAGAGTTTTCTAAATCTCATCCTTTAGCAGAAGAGGTGTTCTTGTCATACAGGAGAGCTTCTTCCAGAATTAACCTTCCCTGGTTCAAGATACAGTCATAAGCTGTGCAATCTGTATTCACACAGCAGTGGATCTGAGCCTCCCAGATAAAGTAAAAGCCTTTCTGCTTTTTTCAGTGTCTCTGGGATTTAGCTTGGTCTCTTCTCTTCAAGGCATGATGAAGAGATGAGGACTTGATGAAATAATGCTTAATATTTCATCCTTAATGGTAAAGAAACACTGTGGATTTGACATGATTGAGTAAAAGGCTGCTTCTAAATCCCTGCTCTGACAGAAGACAAGCATGCCAGTATATTTTATGAGATTTATGTGTTAATTAGACACTCTCATCAGCCAGCCTGAGACAGGAATTGTGTTCTCCAGAAAAGAGTCAAAATCTCCCTTAGTTGCTGTGCAAAATACACCTGATTTGGTTGCTAAATCTGATGTTTACACATAGGAACTAACACTCAAAATCATAAAGGTACAGAAAAGTTGAAACAACTAATTACCAAAAAAATTGGTGTGATTCTCCATCTGAAAAGACAAAAAGGGAAAAAAATATCAAAATCCAGTTGTTTGATGCTTTTATGCTAGAGGAAGGACATTTGATACAGCAACATAAATGATAGCAAAATTCACCAGCTAAAATTGTTTTTACAGTTAGAGATGGCAATTACAAACAACTTATAGTCCTGATTAAAATAAACAAAACAAAAGAAACAAATGAAAACGAAACTCTTTTCTTCAAACGCAGCTCACAGACAGAATGACTAAAGGAAAAGTGAAGTTGGTTTCCCTCCCATGAAAGCAAAGAAGAGTTGAACTGCCAGTTCCTTCAGTCAATTCTTAAAGCAGTTTGTACACTCTGGGATACAGAGGTGACTGTGATGATAAGTGAGAGAAAGACGAGGGAGTACTTAGATTGGCATCACTCTATAATGAAGTGAAAGCTGTGTTCTATTCTCTGGTTATAAAATATGTGTACCCCATATACTGGGATCAAATTCTGAGCCTAATTGGTATAGACTATAGACTGAATAATAAGTTAAATTCTGCAATCCAGTCTGATTATGTGCAAATTCAATGTGTCATAGTCCTAATTTGAGATGTGTAATTAAAGGTCACAGCAGCATTTCCTAGTTTCAGAGATTGATTTTTTTCCCCCACCCTAACTCAACCACTCAGACACATATTAAAGAAAATTTTATCTAGGAGAACAATCACATCATTTTAAAACTGCTTTTCATATTCATATTTGCAGAGCAATGTTGACTGAAAAGAGTATAAACAATGACTTCAGGGAGGCTGTTTTCATGAGTAAGATTGCAGACTGTAAATATGAATTCTGGAATTAGACCTGACTGGCAATTTTTGTAAATGCACAGTCCTGTCCATAATGATATTCAGCACTTGCTTTGACCCAGGTTTATTAAATTTATCATACATAGCTGCATCACAGCAATTACCGCTGGGGCTGAAGACAGGAGATGGTGAATGCTAAAGTCTGCAGCAGAGCTGAATTTTGAAGACAGGACCTGTGTTTAGGCAGATGTTGATTTCACAGAGC
Source organism: Geospiza fortis (assembly GCF_000277835.1). Lineage (NCBI taxonomy): Eukaryota > Metazoa > Chordata > Aves > Passeriformes > Thraupidae > Geospiza > Geospiza fortis. The sequence continues at coordinate 5,811 of NW_005055714.1, forward strand.
AGCTTTGCCATTCAACAAGTCAGTGTGTGTGGGAGGGATGCACAGCTGGATGGATGTGGAGGTGCCTGCTGAGCACTGCAAGATTGTCCAGATGTGTGCTGGGAATGAACGCAGTGATGTTGTGGTAAAGAAAGTCACAGAATACTTTGAGGTGAAAACTCCTGTTCTTTACACATGGTAGGGAGAACTCAAAACCACAAAACCTGCGCTCCTGTTACAGGAAACTGTGGTCCCATGGATCATGCTTCCTGAGACAGAACCTTCCATAAAATATTATTCACTGCCTGCCTTGGCAAGCCTTGGACACAGCTGAGCACACCTAACTTTGTCAGTAGAGAACCCTGAAATGACCCACTGAAGTTCCTCAGCAAAATTATCCTCACATTGCAGACTGACACCGAGTCCCGCTTCCTTCCCCTGGGATGAGACACAAGGAAAATGTCACCTAGCCAAGAACTGCAATGCAAGACAAATGTCCAAAGTAACAGGAAATTAATGCAGCTTTCTGAAAGCAAACCTAAGCAAATAAAAAAGCCCCATATGTTATCTCATGAGAGTGGAAGGGTAAATAAATGCTATCTAGGGCTTACCAATCAAGAAAAGAGCACGAAAAAACAGGCCATCAGCATTTCTGCTGCTTATCTGAGCCCTAAGCAGTCAAGCTAACCAATTCAAGCAGTAAGGTTTCTCTGAAGATATCTCTGAAGATCTTTACTGAATTTCTGAGCTTGACTTACCTAAAATTTTAGCTGTGCTGCAGAATCTGGATGAAGGAAGTCACTAATGGTTGGGCTGAGATAGTGTATCATGCTTCTTTGATATTCAGCCTTAGCATTACATTTTCAAAATAAAAAGGCAAGTAATTCTCCCTCCTGCTAAGGAACAAAGTTGCTACGAAGATGGAAGATGGCTGTGTTTCCTGAGTTTCTTTTACTGCTCTGCTTCTCTTAAATATCCTGCCACAGTACGAGGGGAAGAAGAAAAAAAACACAAACAGGGAAAGAAAAAAAA
>NW_005055715.1:0-6789 GCF_000277835.1 Geospiza fortis
TTTTTTTTTTTTGCTAAGTGCCAAACGTGTGCATTTAATCCCCTTGTGATTAAAACACTTAAAGGTGCACTTACCTTCCTGTGTGAGTATTCCCATTCTCTGAAATGAGGCTGCTTGTGCTTAAAACCTTTAGCAAGGCCATATGAAAGAAGAGGTTTTGTGCATTGTTAACTAAATAGTGCTGATGACTATATTAAATGAACATGCCTACAATATCTTTGACTCTATGCCCTTATTGCTCCCATTTTTCAAATTTGAGTTATTAAAAGAAAGGCAAAGCTATCTGCAGCCTTTAGAGTACAGCAAAAGAAAAGAAGCCTCTCATCATAAATATCATTCCTTCAATTGCATTTTTCCACCCAACTGGGTAATTCTGAAACTCCAACTCATGCAAAGGAGAAGAGTGAAAAAAGAAATCACACTTGGTCTCTTGTGCCAGCCATACCACAGTAGGTTTAAGGTTGTATTTTATGCACGTGTAGTTGCTGTTTTTCAAATCTTATATTTGTAATAAGCTTTTCATTCAGCTTCACTGAAGTGTTGCAAGGCTCAGTTACCTGCCATACTGTACCTGTTAAGAGTTGAAGGTTTTAATCCCTGTTTAGCTGTTTTTTAAGTGTATTGCCACTGTATACTTGCCGAGTTCCAGATAGGCTTTGAGACAGAATTTTTGTTATTTACTGAATAAGCATAAGTTGTCATCACATCCTATCAGAATTATATGTAGTATTGATTCTATAAATAATCTTCCAGAATCTTTAAAAGGGAAGTGTAAATCACCTCTGCTTGGTATTGGTGGCATGCTTAGACTTCTTTTGAATCTGTGCACTGAGTTCTTAACATGTTTTTTGAGGTCTATCAGTTGTTATTATGGAAGTATAGCAATCCATGCCAACATTTATAAATCCAGTCTCTACACCTGCACTTTCCTGAAACAGCTTTACACATATGAATATGCTGGTAATTCCTGTCTGATTTTCCCCTTAATTATTATTTTGAGTTGATAGTGTTTGAAATATTTAGTACAAGTCTTGAAGTATCAGTGGCAAGAGAAGGCTCTAAGGAGATTATGCCAGCATTTTATCGTATGGTTATGAACACTGGAATTTTCTGTCTTTGTCTTATTTTTCTTATTATTATGTGCTCTGAAGTTTTGCCCCATCCAAGCCAACAACACTGTCTGATGCCACGTGGTGAGCTAAATGACTGAGCTGGGGAGGTCTTTGACTTTGCTAAAGTAATTTCTAGTAAGTTGTGGCTTCATATTAGCCATAATTATATGTGTGGGTTACAGATCAAAGCATTAGCTTGAAAATGTTAATGTCATTCTAAAAAGTTGCTCATGACTATTCTTTTTAAGGAAGACAAACTCTTAAGTTTAAATATGCAATAAAGGTGCACAGAAGTAAAACTGGTTATGCTAGTGCTTACTTTCTTCGTGCTGCTATGGTCACACTCGGAAACCTTTTGGGTCTTTTCCTTGTTTTACATTCTGAATTGTAGAAACATGTCCTTATCTAGGTATTCCAATATCCAGCAGCTTGTGGTTCATAGCTTTATCCCATGTTTTTATCCAAAGCCTTAAACATTTCCCATCATGGTTTTGATTAGGGCATGGAAGTAGATGATCTTTGAGACCCTTCCAGCCCAAACCATTCTGTAGCTGGTTGTGTGAAAAGAGGTTCTTCCAGGTTTTGATCCTGATCTCCTTTCTGTGAACAACGCATGTCAGGAAAGTGCAGGGCAAGGAAAAAGGGTTTCACTCCCCTTAATACAGGTTTGCTCCCTTACCTTTTGGTGTCAACAATTAGAAATTCTTGCATGCCTAACAAGACTCAACTAGGTGAAAGAAAAGCACCACTTTTGTCATAAGATTTCCATCCCAGATGATACCACCCTAAACAGGATACAGTTCACAGAAGTACAGAAATGACCACAAAGTCGTGTGCACTTCTGTAAATCTGGTTCCTCTTTCAAGCCTACAACAGATATTCAGTGAGGAAGTCACTCGCCATGCCTAGTGAATTTTATAATCATTGTGTCATTTGGAAGAGCTCAAATGTCACTGTAAGGAAATAAACAGGAAGAGGTACTACAGAGAAGCAATATGGAATGGAAATGGGCTAAGAGGATATAAATGTAATTAGTGGAACGCATTTTCATGACTAGTAAAATTAGCACCCATTTATACATGTTATACACTTGAACCCTTGTTGACACCTGAGGCTGGGAAAATATATCTGCTAATCAAAACATGTAATTATATCCTATGAAGCTGAAGTAACGCACCGAATCCTTGCTCTTCATGGTGTTAATGATTTGTGAAACTCATTTACCCAATCACCTCGGTTTGTCCTTTCTTGCTGTATTTCTGTTCCCCAAAATAGTGAGGTCAGGGACATTATAAAGCAATTAAATATTAGATCTATGGAAGAGTGAGCATTGCATAAATTGTTATATGGTATTGATATTAGAGAAGGGGCTCTCAATAGTGGGGATAATTTTCCTGGTTCTAAAATAAGCAAAGCAAGATGAGTTATTAACTTGCTGGAGAGCTAAAATTCCTGTGGAGCTGTAATGTAGTGGGATGGTTGGTAACTTGTAATTTCCCACTGGTATGACCTTACTTTGCTGTCTTCAGAGCCTATATCTACATCTAATTGAAGAACATTAAGGTCTGACACAAACATAAAGGGGGAAAAAGTATAAATTATTGGGTTTTGAAGTGGTTTGGGCCTATACAGGAGAAGTACTGAGGAAAGATGGGATATAAAAAACGTTTACTACATTTACATCATGATGTAACAGCAGATGAATTTATTTTGGTTTACAGCCCAATTCTAAAGTAGCACTGTGGAGATGTGAGAGATGAATCAACTAAATGCAGAAGAGCAATTTATTTATTCTGGCAGTAGTGAAGTGTTGCTTCCTGAAAGGGGTGCTGCCATAGCCATGGACACAGTTCCTTTGCATCTTTTGGTTTATGTGGGTAGGTAGCCAAAGTGAGAACTGGGAGGGGGGAAGGGGGAAAGGAGGGTTTAGGTCAAGTTTTTTGTTGATGAAAAGTGCAACCAGAAATTAACTTATTCACAATAGCATTAAAATCATCTTTAGTTCTTGCAGTTCAACAAAATCTTCAGGCTAGTTAAATTGTAAAGATTATTGTAAAACAGAAAAATGCTTCTGCTGTAGCATGGATGTTATTCATCTTGATTAAGCAGCTCTGGCAGGTACTTTTAAATAACCAGTCCTAAATACTCTTTTTAACCACTTTGGGTTTCTATATCTGGCTGTCTTAGATGAACCAAACAAGAAGAGTTTTTATAACAATGCTGCTTTACCATTCTTCACTTGAACCAGTTTTACTGACGTTCAATGGGAACGTTTACTTTCTACGAAAGGCAAGATAATTAAAAATTAAAGCTGAATAAATAAAGTACACATAATGTTTATTAATCCTGAGTTTCTGTGAAGAACAGTGTAGTATAAAAGTGAATTAACTAGTACAGATATATTAGCATATTTAGTATTAAGAGATTTCTTAGAAAACTGGAAATCAGCAGAAAATTTACTGCTTCTAATATTTGAAGGTAAATTAATTCAATGTATCATAGTTCTGTTGATATAATCTTCTTTTGTACCCTAATTTCATGTAAGGGAAACTGTAGCAATATTTGCATGTTGTATTTGCTGTATGCAATGTAGTTACTGTCCTGAACTTCCCACTTAGATGCATTGATCTCATAGTTTTAGGTGAAGACTCATAGAACACCATAGATGTTTTGAAAAAACATGCAATTTAGGTCAACAAAATTTATTTTAGAAAACCTTCTGTGCCTACCTTGAGGTAAGATTGGAGACTCTAAATAAGTAATTAAATAAATAGAACTGGTATGGTAATACATAATTCTGCATTGAATCTGTACAAAAGACATCTAATGCAGGAATGTTCTGTTAATTACTATTGTGCATCTACTGGAATTGTTGTAGGCGTTCTTTCAGTTTGTTCTATTTATGATGAGGTATCTGGCAAATTCTGTAACTTGTAACATTTACAGCAAAAGTTATTTCAATGTTGAGACTATTGTAGGTCTCCATTTAAAGTCCTTAGGTATGATTTTTTGAGTATGAATTTATAACTTGCTGTCCCTGTATACACTGCTTACCTCAAACCTGTGATGTGTAATGGAATCTGATTACCTGTGCAAGGAGTGGGCTGCTTGGACATTCAGAATCCAGGAGCAATGCCAGAGGAATTAGGTGAAAAGTAGTGGAAGCTGAGTCACAGACCTTGAGCTCTCTTCAGAGTGAATTGTTGCCTGGGCTGCACTACTCACACCTTAACACAGAAAGGGTTGTTCATGCTTAGTGACATTTAAATTTAACATTTTTCCTTCCTTCATCAATTTACATTACCCAGTCATGCAAGAACTTATTTTTTTAGGGAGGCTGTTTTTGCACTCTGTTCTGAAGATTAAAAGAGCAAAGTGTCCAACACACAGCTTTAATCTGCTCAGTTCTGTGGCCGTGTTGTGCTTGGTGAAGCCATGCTGCAGTGAAGTGCTTTATTTCCCTCCTGGAGTCAGCAGAGAGTGGTAGATGCTGTTAGATATTTTCCAGAGGAAGACCATTCTGTCATGAATTCACTCATTTAAGTTAGGTGGACAAGACCTCCCTCTGAATACAGCTCAGCAGTGCTTATTTCTCTCACCTGACTGCAGGGAATAGGTTTGGCTTCTCTGTAAAGAAGCTGACCATGGTCTAAGTGCCTAATTTAGGTAAAGATCCCACCTATATGGGTTTTTGATGCATACTGGACATGTTGACCAGCAAGTAACAGCTTAAAAGGGTTTTCTCAGTGTTAGATGGTGAAAGGAAAGGTCATAAAGATGAACTTTAAGATATTGGTTTGTGAAAGGGCTGAGACATTGCTCTCTTGAGCCTTCCAGAAGTGATGTTTCACCTTGTAGTTGTCCCTTTTGTGAAGTATCACTGTCTGTGTGATTTGCCTGATGGCCTCTGTGTGCCAGATGATATCTAGGGTTTGTCATGACTGACAGTTAGGAGTTGATATGTGGACATTTTAGAAGTTCCAAATGCTTGTAATGGGGTAAGACCACCACGTAATTGGGAGGGGCTAGTGAAGATGTCAGCTTGCCCTTGGTTGTGTGATCAATGTTTGTGTGAATTGTACCATGACACCCTACCTGGTGAAATTCCTACATCCAGAGGTGAACTAGTGAATTTGCAACTTCCTCTGTGAAACAGAAGCCCTGCTTTGTCATAGTTCCAGCTCTGTTTGCTGTCTCCTTCAGAAGAGTGCTGGTTTTACAGCTCAGTGCTTCATGTTGGAGCAGGGTCAGCAGCTGTATGGATTTTCTCAGTGATAAACATAACTGTGTCCAGGAAAGATCCAGGTTTAAATTCTGTTTTCAAAAATGTGCCTTTGCTCCCAGATGATTGAATACAGCTCTTGGCCACGGGTGACTAGTGGCATGTTTAATGTCCCAAGTTAATGACCCAACCTGCACCAGAGCTGTTGTGATAAAAGCAATGACAATGGGGGGATCACTGCTGGGCTGAGGCACAGCCTGTCCACTTGGAGAAAACAGGTTTCTAATGACCCTTCACTTGACTCATCTGCTCCTGCCTTTGTGTCATCTTCTCTTATTTGGCAGATATTACACAATTTGAGAGGAAAATTATTTTTTTTTCTGACTGATGTAACTTGGTCCTATGGCTAGTACTAAAAAAGAAAGTCTAAAAAAAATTACTGGCATGTGAAAATTCTTATTATGTTCTTAAGTTCATCTCTTGTCATGTTTTTACATCAGCTGGCAAAGAAGCTGTGTGCAGTATTTTATACATGAGCATGCTTGCCTTCCATCCTAGGGCGCTCTTTGGATCTACTGAACAACAGGGATGTGTTCAGGATTTGTGCCCTGCACAGAGAAGGCAGGAGCTTGCACAGAGACTGCCATGCCAGGAGTGCAGGGAAAGGAAATGCAGCCCCTGGACCGAGCCAACCCCTTCCACATTCTAAACTGAGCCCTAGTGTTTGGGCAATATCTAATCCTTGACCTAAAGGATGTATGATGTGCCCAGTTTATTTACCTTGGAGGAATAAAATGCTCAGCTGCACCTATTACAGTCTGAATGTATTTCTTCAGGCCAGTCCTCTGATTCCTGGTCCTTGGAGCTTTTGAGTTGGTTTTTTCCCAACTCTAACAGAATTGTAACCAGTAATGTTTGTTTTCTCACCTTCTTAGCTGTCTTTTCAAGTCTTTGATTCCAGCTTTTCCTAAAGGTTTTGTAGTTTGTTGCTCCATTATTTGCAACGTGGAGTGTGCAGTGGAAAACTAGCTGTGAGCATGGGGTAGTTTTTGTAGGAACATCTAGACTTGAGACTTGGATTTCTGTTTACACCTAAGGTCATTGTTGTGTTATTTGTATTTTTTATCTCTGACTTCTTCCTGTGCTCCCACTCTTGCCTCCAGCTCTGCTTCTCTCCGCTCATGCTGGGATTGGCAATGAGACACTGTGCTAAGGCAGTTTAATTGCTCCTATTCATATCCTAATGATTTTCCTCCTATTTCTGAGATCACTCTGACCCATTTATTGCTTTGTTCTTCTTGTATGACATTTATGGACAATGATGGACACTTAAAAAATGGACAACCATTGAAAATTTTCAAATGTCAGCCTGTTTCAAATACTGTTTAACACTTCTAAAGTTCAAGTCGCTACTTGGCCTTTTCTTGCTTCTTCTTTAATGAAGACTGAAACTTC
>NW_005055716.1:0-1204 GCF_000277835.1 Geospiza fortis
TTTTTTGGGATTTTTGGGGTTTTCTGAGGGATTTTGTGACGGGATTTGGGAGGGTTTTGGGGCCCGGATCCAGTGGCTCTCGGTGGTGGCCAGGCTGGGCAGAAGCCCAAATTCCACATTTCTGGTGAGAAAATTGGGAAAAATCGGGAATTTTGAGGGAAAACTGTGGAAAATGTGGGGATTTTGGGGGAAAATTTGGGAATTTTGGGGGATTTTGGGGCGGTTTTGGGGCAATTTTGGGTCATTCTGGGGTCTCAAAATGGCAGCTTGGGGAGGTTCAGGACACAGGGAATTTCGGGGGGAAAAGCAGAATTTTGAGATAAAATCCCGGATTTTTTGAGAAAAAAGCGGAATTTTGGGATGGGCTTTTTTGGGGAGTGGGGGGAAAATTTGGGAATTTTAGGGGGATTTTTGGTGGTTTTAGGGACGATTTTGCGTCATTCTGGGGTCTCAAAATGGCGGCTTGGGGAGGTTTGGGACACCTGGGAGTGGAAAATTTGGGAATTTTGAGGAATTTTTTTGGGAATTTTTTGAAATTTTTTGAATCTTGGGATTTTTTAGGTTTTTTAGGATTTTGGGGGGATTTTTTGGGATTTTTGGGGTTTTCTGAGGGATTTTGTGACGGGATTTGGGAGGGTTTTGGGGCCCGGATCCAGTGGCTCTCGGTGGTGGCCAGGCTGGGCAGAAGCCCAAATTCCACATTTCTGGTGAGAAAATTGGGAAAAATCGGGAATTTTGAGGGAAAACTGTGGAAAATGTGGGGATTTTGGGGGAAAATTTGGGAATTTTAGGGGGATTTTTGGTGGTTTTAGGGGCGATTTTGGGTCATTCTGGGGTCTCAAAATGGCGGCTTGGGGGAGTTTGGGATGTGTGGGAGAGGAACATTTGGGAATTTTGAGGGATTTTTTGGGGAATTTTTTGGAATTTTTTGAATCTTGGGATTTTTTAGGTTTTTTAGGATTTTGGGGAGATTTTTTGGGATTTTGGGGGTTTTTTTGACGAATTTTGTGAGGGGATTTGAGGCGGTTTTGGGGCCCGGATCCAGCGGCTCTCGGTGGTGGCCAGGCTGGGCAGGAGCCCAAACTCCATGGATTTGGTGAGAAAATTGGGAATTTTGGGAAAAATCTGGAATTTTGAGGGAAAACTGTGGGAAATGTGGGGATTTTGGGGGAAAATTTAGGAATTTTGGGGGATTTTGGGGCGG
>NW_005055716.1:5901-6784 GCF_000277835.1 Geospiza fortis
TTTTTTCATGAATTTTCCCTGAATTTTTCAGGATTTTTGCAGGAATTTTTCAGGCTGTTTTCATGAATTTCCCGTGAATTTTTCATGATTTTTTTCAGGAACTTTCCAGGAATTTTTGGGGAAATTTTATGGATTTTTTTTGCATTTTTCAGGAATTTTGGGGGGGGAATTGTTTGAGATTTTTTCTCAGGATTTTTTCAGGATTTTTGGTGGATTTTTCAGGAATTTTTTGGGATTTTTTTTACGTCATTTTAGGGTCATTTTTTCAGGGTTTTTTCCCCCAAACCCCCCTAATTTCCCCCAAAATCTCCTTTTCCGGCAGGAAATCTCCTTTTTCTGGATATTTTAGGGTAATTTTGGCACCTTTTGGGTGATTTTAGGGCCATTTTTGGGGTTTTTTTCCTCTTTCCCAATTTTTCCCAAAAATCCCAATTGTTTTTCTTCCTAGAAATCTCCATTTTCTGCATTTTTAGGGTTATTTTGGGACCATTTTCCGTGATTTTAAGGGCATTTTAGAATCATTTTTGAGCCATTTTAGGGCAATTTTTTTAAGGTTTTTCCCCCCAAAATCCCCGTTTTTCTTCCCAAAATCCCGAATTTTTCCCCCATTTTCAAGAAAATCTCCTTTTTCTCCATTTTTTGGGTCATTTTGTAGCCATTTTGGGACTATCTTGGGACCATTTTTGGGACGATTTTAGGACCAATTAAATTGATTTTAGGGCCATTTTTCCAGGGTTATTTTGCCCCAAAATCCCCATTTTTTCCCACAAACCCCCCAAAATTTTTCCCAAAATCTCCTTTTTCTGCATCTTTTAGGGTAATTTTGGGACCTTTTTGGGGCCGTTTTGGGGCCATTTTTTGGGTGATTTTAGGGCCATTTTGG
>NW_005055717.1:0-6021 GCF_000277835.1 Geospiza fortis
CAAAAACCCTTGTGACAGCTGTCACACGGTGGTATGGGTGAAGTGGTGATAGTGGTAGAGTAGGTTTCAGCATTTCTTACAAATTTAAAAGAAAGGCCTTGAGTATCCTTGGACCAGAGACAAACTACCTCCGCAGTGTGAGTTAATATAAAACTGTGCCAGCAGTCTCATACGCTTGGGTGCGTACAGATTTGCTCTTGTTTGTTTTCCTGATCTGTGGAAACACTGATTGCAATTGCTTTACTATATTCAGACCCATTAACCATTTGACATCCAATGCCAATTTGTTCTCCCACTACTCCTTGAAGCTGCCAGGTTTTCTGCTTCTCCCATTCTTGTCTAGTGTATAACTTACCCTCATGTGTCGCTACTGTTAGTAAATTTAGACCTGTAACATTTTCCATAGATCCGGTAAATTGCAGAAAGGCTTGAGACCAGGGCCACTTAGAAAAGGGGCCTTTGGTTTCTCCTGCTAATTGGAGTGTGGTTGTTGCGTTTACCGTGCTCAGTGCAGATCTTGCTGTGTCTGCCCTTTGAGATGTATTAAAAATGGGCTTCACACCTTCAGTCTGAGGGAGTGTAATTACGGTGCTCGGTGTGGGTTTTGGTACAGTGTTTATCTTAAATTTGTAAACCAAGCCTTTTAATCCTAATGGGTCAGCTGTGTCATTCTGCCAGCGACATGTCACATAAGTAGGTTTGACCAAAGTAAAATTGTACCAGCAATCAAATGATTCATCATTACAATCCCTTGTAATTGCGACATTGTTAGTTTTGGGACCTAAAGCATAACTACCAATATGTTCCTGGCGGCAACACAGAGTGAGGGGATTTGTTATTTTGGAACACCCCCATTTCTGTGTGGGGCATAGTTTTGATGAAGGGATGTCCAGATGATTCCTTCCACCTGCTTCCATAAAATTTCCAGCAATTATGATGGAGGTGGCCTTTTCATAGAGGGTTCCTTCCACCTTTCTGCATGCTACCACAATTGACTCACCAACCATTCCCGTTAAGGTTCTGATCAAGTCGTTCTGGTCCCATCTCCACTCACTTGGATGATACACCTTGGAGTCATGCAGCACTAGTGTCGCCAGGCTCAGGTGACAGTCCTTGGGGTAAGATCCAAGAACATTGGTGTGCTGGATGGTGGCTTCAGACCACGACTGCTCACCAGGAGGTTGTCCATGTAATTGTGGTAGGATGCAGAAAAGTATTAGCAGCGTTATCATGTTTCAGATGATTCTCATGTCCCTCAAGGTTCTCCTGTAAAAGCAAAAAACAACAAAAAACCCTGCCACTGAGAGGCAAAAAAGAGTTAAAACGAAGGGATTATCCAGCGTGTATGTATGCAGTGCTCTTTTCCAAGAGCGTCAGAGGCTACCCATGCATACTTGTTCAGAGGGGTTTTCAACACAAGTGGTACCTCACCCACCGTGGGGAGGTCCACTAGGACAGGTTGTCCAGGATAATGTGATGGATTATTTGGGTCGTCAGGACCCTGCAGCGAGGGGACGATGCTTGGAGGTGTAGGGTAAAAAGCAGTGACTTTGGGGCAGCCGTTCACTCCCCACCTGCTATTTACCCCCTTGTCACAGACATTTCCTTTATGAAAAATCCTCTCTCAGCATTTTTCCTGCTAAAGCTGAGAAGTTCAGCAACAAGATGTAAACAATAGGTTATCTGCTGCTGTGGAATGCAACAGGTCCGCCTGGATTGGCCCAGCTTAGATGTTTATAGGTGATGGCCAATCCGAAGAGAGAACTCTCTCAGAGTTGGAGAGAGCAGCCTTGTTATCATTCTTTACGTCTCTTCCATCACCCCAAAAACCCTTGTGACCACCGTTACACCCCCTTAACAGCTTCCCACAGCCAACAGTCCCAATTTGCTTTCTGTGGCTTAAGGAACTGCTTCAAAAGGCCATTTGTCCTTTCTACGATCCCGTTAGCTTGAGGGTAGTAAGGAGTATGAAAAGTCCACTTTATGCCTTCGGTTCTGGCCCAATCCTGTACCACCTTAGCAGTAAAGTGAGACCTGTTGTCAGACTGAATTTCTTGCAGCTTTGGGAAAGTTCCAAACCACCCCTGCAAAGCTTTGACTGTATTATCTCCTGTGGCTCTTTTAAAAGCATCAGCTTGAACCAACCCAGACACAATTTCTACTCCTACCAACACAAAATGTTTACCTCCTGACTTCTTAAAAGGACCAATATAATCTACCTGCCAGGCTTCCCACAAGCCTTTACCTTTCCTCAAATGCAGAGGGTCATCCTCTAAAGGGTGCCTTTCCAGTCGCTTGCCGCATTGTTCGCAGGCCGATATGCATGTTTTACACATTTCACGGGTAACTGGCCAGCCACGGGCGTGTGCTTCCTGATACAAATCTTTTGCACCTGTGTGCTGTCTTTTTACATGTAACCATTCTAATAGTTGATTCCAGTCCTCTGAGATTGTTTCCTTTTTCAGGGGGCTAAGCCTTGCTAGTTCATCAGCTCTGTTGTTCCATTCTCCAGCTTGATTCCCATCTGTTTGGTGAGAAGCTACCCAACCAACCGAAAAATTCCCTTGACTAGCAATTTCTAGGATTTCTTGCCCCTTATCTTTTTGGCACACTGGGATTCTATTAACTTCCCAGCCATTCTGTTGCCAGAAAGGGAACCACTCAGTACAGCCTTTGTATACTGCATATGAATCAGTGTAGATGTAAACAGGAGAAGTGTTCTGTGCCTCATGTTGGAAAACACTCCAGACAGCTATGAGTTCCCCAACCTGAGTGCTGCCTTCCCCCTCTGTGATAATTTTTTCACCAGATGAAATATGTAAGGCAGCCGCCCTATATTTCCAAGTCTTTCCTTCCTGTTTTGAAGAGGCATCTGTAAACCAACAGTTTGCTGCTAACTCAGACGAGAAGGGTGGTGCCACTTTTATTACAGAAACAGGTTTGTCTTGGCTGCTATCCAGGCCCTCAGTGTCTTGTATTGCTAGGAATTTTGCAGCACCTTCTGTGACAGGAAAGGTATTACAGTAGAATTCTATCTGGGCATACCATTTCCTGACTGATGATTTCTGGGCTACACCATCAGGCGGAGGTGTCCCATTTGTGACAGTTTTAATTACCTTGAAGGGACCTCTCAATATGATAGCTTGCTGCTGTGTGATTTTTTCTACTTCAATGAGAGCTAAGCTAACAACAAACAATCCCTTTTCCCAGGTAGTGTACCTTTTCTCAGCATCTTTAAAACCACGGGAAAAGAAACTAACAGGCCTTGTTGGACCCTCAGAAGAATTGAAGGTGGGCGAGAGGGGTCTTCTCTTGGAAAAGGGACCACCCCCACAGCTCAAACCAGCCAGGCCAGGAAGTGGGGAGAAAGTCCAGGTCCATTGTTCAGAAAAGGGCAGAATGCCCCTTCAAGTTCAGCGTGGTGTGTAGCAAATAACACCTGTGGAAACAGTGAGCTAAGAGGCACATGACTCTCTCCCCCCCCACTGGCTCAACAGTTTTTAACTTTTTGGTGGTCTTCATGGCAATCGTGAGGCAAAAATGAAGGATATTTCGGACAGACTCTCACAATACCTTAAGTCCTTGGTTTCCCAGAAAATTTAATAGCACTATCGTGGATTCACAAACTTTGTTTTCATCCTCTCTTGAGTGAAGCAAATCATACAAACACAAGTTCTTTCAGCTCCCGTGTCTACCAAAATTTAAATTCTTCCTCCTGAGGACCTATTTTTAAGGTTATAAAGGGCTCCTGATGGTAGCCTGTCCCCAGGAGGTAGAGCCCCTGACACCCCTAGTTTTCTGCCTCCACTTTTCACTCGTTCCCATAAACCTTCAGGTCCCTTTCCCTTCAGTGGCAATTTCTCTTGAAATGTCCATTTTTCTTACAATAAAAGCAAATCAGTCTTAAGTTTTCCAATTTCCCTCTTAGGGGTCCTGTCCTAAGGAACCATATCCCACCTGATGCCCCCCGTTTTCCACCTCTCGTTTCCCGATCAGGGTCCTTCTCCCTTACAGGGGTTGTTCCTTATGTGCTGGTTTCCTTCTCTAATGGCAGCTACCATTACCCTGGCCTTTGCCTTTGCTTTCTCCTCATCTGTCCTGATGTACACCTTCTGTGCCTCCTTTAAGAGATACTCCAATCCCCTTTCTTGTCAACCGTCCAATTTCTCTAATTTTCTCCATATATCTGGCCACGCATGGGTGACGAAATTTATCCTTAGCAAGGTCTGTCCAGCTGCTGTATCAGGGTCAATAACTGAATACTGCCTCATATTTTTTCTCAATGTTTCTAGTCACTCTGTTGGGGTTTCTTCTCTCTTCTGCTGTTCATCAAATGCCTTACAAGCATTCTGGCTTCACGGAGCAGCCTCTTTAATAACCCTGACAATTAATGTTCTATAATCTTCCATGTTTTGCCTTCCCCCGGGGTTGTTATGGACCCAATTAGGGCGTACCTGTGAGCATCTTCAGATCCCCAGGAGGTCCTTGCATGTGGTCCCTTTCCCATATCCACATCCCAGCTATCCAGATCAACTGTCTTTCCACCGGCATAAATAACATGGTCATTATTGATTGCATTTCTTGCAACGTATAAATGCTGGGCCCCAAAAATTGGTCTATCTGTTCTGATAATCTGATGGTGTCTTCTATTAATCCTTTTAATTCTTTCTTGAACATCCTCACATCAGAGGAATTGAGTGGTACAGTCACAAATCCAAATCCCCCATTGTGGATTCTCTGTTTGTATTTTCTACCTCTGTCGAGGTCAGAATTGAAGGCACTTGAGATGGTATTTCATGTTTGGACTCAGGTGTTTATTATTTCTTATCAGTGAAACAGCCTCACAACCATGAGTTCTGCAGCCCTTCATTAGCAAAGCACAAAATGGCTAACTATGTCTTGTTACAAGGTCTTTTAAGACTAAACTATCCAGTTAAGAAATGACACCTAAATTATTTTCACTTTTAACCCAATAACTGATCCCTCGAAGCCTGCAATGAGGACTTTTCTGTCCAATTACAAAACATCACCCAAACCCAGGAAGAAGAAGGAAGAAGAAGGTAAAAAAGAACAACCTGCCTCCACCCTAAAACCTCCATCTTGCTTCATATTTATTACTATATTCTAAAACCCCAAACTCTAAGTTTTCCACCCTGTGATATTATACACTTCTAACCAACTACACACCTGTAATCCCAGTGCTATCAATCAATTTTTGAAGTCTTCTCCACAGCCTCAGGTCAAATGCAGTGCTCCCTTGCGAATCTGTGCCTTTCAGCACAGAAAGTTTAAAATTCTCAGCATCCAGGATTCCAACACCCTATGTGCCCCACCCTCCGGTACTTCCCTCATACGATATAATTCCACTGCTTGGTTCTCATCTCCCAACCTGTTTTCATCTCTTTGTGCCATTCTGTTTCTAGTATTTTGGCTAGGTCCATCAAAGGACAAAGGAGGTGCGGTCAGTGCCAGTGGAGATGGAGGGGGCAAATAGTCTAACAGGTCCCATTCTTTAGTTTCTGTTACTTTAAACACTCCCACCCCCGAAGGTGAAATCTCCCCTTCCCAAAAGGCAGCGTATTCACTTTCTTCCTGATGAAATGGTTCCTTAGCCTTTACATGGATGTTTAAAGCCCAACATATCCACCCCTCATCCGACCCATACCTCGGCCAGTGTACATGATCGGACCTAATTTCCCCCTTAGTCCATTCTATCATACAATACTGTATTATCTTAACTTCGTCCTTATCTTTGGTGTTGGGGTAATATTTCCACCAGGCTCTCTGGGGGTATATATTTTGATATATTTTCACTTCTTTCTCCCCTTGGGGATTCCTTACTTGCTCCTAGTCCCATCCTCCCCACCAATCACAGGTCCTTGCAACAAAACCCGCCTTTTTCAAACAGCCAATCACAAGTCCTCACAACAAAGCCTGCCTCCCTCCAGTCAATCACAGGTCCGTGCAACAAATGCCTGCCATTTTCCAACAGCCAATCAGAAGTCCTCACAAAAAAATACC
>NW_005055717.1:6477-6782 GCF_000277835.1 Geospiza fortis
CCCCCGCCCCCCGCGCCCAGCCGAGCCGGCACTGCCAGGTGTTACCACGCCTGGCGCTTCTGAGCCGCTGCCTGCTGCCCTGCCCCTCTTTCACTTCGCTTCTTGCTGCTCACAGTCCCCGCCTCTCTTTCACTTTGCATCTCGCTGCCGATCTAACACACCCCAAATCCGCCCAACCGTCCAACGTCCTTAAACTCTGACAGACTCAGGTATGGATGCCATGCAGTAGTGACCGGGGCTGAGGTTCCTGCACTGGGATTATGGGCAATCTGGCCAACCCAATTATGAGGATGGTGCCTTTTCAA
>NW_005055718.1:0-4272 GCF_000277835.1 Geospiza fortis
AATTAGCTAAGAGAAAGTGACAAGGAAGAAGAGGGCAAGACCGGATTGGCCTCTTTATTGACCACCAAGAAGATCATATACATCTGCTGTGGGTTGCAACCCCATAGGCATGGGAGGTGGGAGTATAAGCCATACCAGACCTCTGTTATTCCTTTTTCTGTCACGCATTTGTTGTCTTTTCCCTTTTGGGATACTGACAAAGTCATGTCACAGGTGTTATCGAAAGCTGTATATGGAAAGTAACCGAGGTTCCTTTTTTATTTCTCACACTCATGTCAACAGTCACTGTTATAACCCATCCAAATTAAGCAATTGCATACACAATGAGCAAAAGTACTGGATTGTGGAGAACTTAGGATCAAATGGTAACAGGATGGGAAGTCAATGCCCAAAAGAGGAGAGAGATTTGTTTCACATACACTATTGGGAATAAAGCACAAGATTTGGTAAAAGAACAATTGATAAACAACAAGGCTAAGCCAGCACAACAATCTAATCCTGTGCCAATTTCACTTGATGATTTGTATACAAAACTTGAACAGCAATTAGAAAGAGAAATAGATATCTCAAGAATGGGTAAAAATCAGTTTGTGGAATTGGGGGAAAGGATAAGCAAAGAACTTAATATAACCAATTGTTGGGTCTGTGGAGGGGCTTTGATGTCAGAAGAATGGCCATGGAAAGGCAGCAACTTAGGCCCAATTGAGCTCATTAAGTGGAACAACCAAACAATGAGTTGAGAAAACCAACCAGAAGGGTGGATTTTAAGTTCAATTGTGATAGCGGAAGAATGTCTCTGGCACACTGAGAAAAAGTTTCTTCATGAAGTAGGAAAAACTCCCAGTAAAAGATATAAAGTTAGTAATGAGACTTCTATATGTTGGATACCAGAGGAACCAACCCTGTACTGGACCCAGGAAAAACAAAAAAAGGAAATTGTTAGTATAATAACAAAATCAGACTTTTCCTATGTAATGATACAGGCAAGAACCCTTACTGTGGCATCCCAGAAATTTCCAAATTTTGGGAGAATACAGATCAACAGAAAAATTATTATTAGAAAGCTCCAGATGGCTTATTTTTCATATGTGGAAAAAGAGCATATCCAAAACTCCCCTCTCAGTGGAAAGGGAGCTGTACTCTGGGAATCATACAGCCAGGATTTTTCCTTTTACCAGGACCTGATGGAGATCAATTAGGGATACCAGTCTATGAGGACCTAAAGAGAAATAAAAGAGATTTGATTGGAGGATTCCAAAAATGGGGAGATGAAGAATGGTCCCCTGAATGCATACTGGAAATGTATGGGCCAGCTACCTGGGCTCAAGATGGGAATTGGGGATATCGAACCCCAATTTATATGCTAAATCATATTATAAGACTCCAAGCTGCTGTAGAGATAATAACCAACAGAATAGTCGAGCAATGGAATTAATACCAAAGCAACAAACCCAAACAAGAGCCACCGTGTATCAGAATAGGTTGGGTTTAGACTATTTATTAGCTAAAGAAGGGGGTTTTTGAAGAAAACTCAATACATCAGATTGTTGTTTAAAAATAGATGACAATGGGGATGCTGTCCTGGATATAGTCAAGGATATCAGAAAAATCGCCCATGTACCGATTCAAAGGTAGGAATCAGTGCTAAATACTAGCTGGTGGGATAATGTATTTGGAATAGAATAATGGAAGAAGTCAGGCTTCTTCCTTTTATGCGCTATATAGCTGGTCTAATATTTCTTCCTTGTTTGATCCCCTGTTTCATTCAGCTCATCACCAGTGTAGTCCAAGGCATGCAAGTAGTGACCATGCCTATGGACCAAAAGTTGACTACATCTAAAATGGCACAAAGGATTATGGTGTTAAAGAAACAAAATAACATAGAAGACTCCTTCAAAGAAACGAGATTGATTTGTGAAAAATATGAGCAAATAATGAAGGCTAGAAAACAAGGAATATTGTTCAAGCCAAAGGATTTATAAAAAGAAAGAGAGAGGATTGTGAAAAAGGCATATTGTATGATTGGCTCTTTGCAAATATTAAAATGAATACTATATGTGTTATGTTAGAAAATTATGTTGTATTAATTTTTTTGTAGTGCTGTATCAATCCTTTTAAGTAGTGTGGTAAATACAGTTTTAGGCTATAACATAATATTAAAATAGAAACTATGTGATGTAAGCTACTTTTCCTAACTAGCTCAAGAAATAGATAAGATAATTAAGAGATTCTTTGCATAGAGATAACAGCAACAAGACACCTAAATCCCCAAGAGAAGAATTATTGCCTCCTTATCGGGAAAGCTCAGACTTCTTCCACCTTCTTCCAGACTTCGAGGAGCCAAAGAATTCATTTACAAGATGAGGAGGGAAGTTGACAATAACCAGAAAACACCCTTTGTTTGAAAAGAATTTTTGAATCATGTATGAGATATATGAATATGCAACAGGCTATTGCTTTTAAGGGTTAATCCTGTGTTAGCGAGGCATGCTTTTATGTCTGAGTGCAAGAGCATACGGATGTCGGTAATTCTTTGCTTTTTATTGTCTTTTATTGTCCTAACTTTGATTGTTCAAATTCTTATTGTCCTAATTTTTATTACTATTTTATTACTATTAAACTTCTGGAATTTTAACACAAGTGATTGGCATTTTTCACAGCACACATTGATGATATAGGTTTTTTAATTAAGCATTTCATTGTTACAATATTCAGTAATGTTCCCTTTAGATTTGTTTCTACTGTTTTTTATCAGACTCTAGAATCTAAAGATTGTTTCGTATTAAATTTCTAAACTTTTCAACACATCAAAACTCGGTGACAATATACTAAGTAATGATTTTAAGCAAATATCTCTAGCTATAGTAAAGTCCCGTCTGTAATTTCAGGCTGTCTCTTTACTACTTTAAGTCAGTGATTACTTTGAAAAACACTAATCACTTGTTTTAAATTTTTAAAAGTTTAATGGTAATAAAATGGTTATAAAAATAGTAATACAAATTAGAGCAATAAGAATTTGGACAATCAGAGATAGTACAATAAAGGACAGTAAAAGCAAAGGATTACGAATGTTTGGATGCTTTCCTCTTGAAAGCATAGCTCGCTAACACAGGATTAACCCTTAAAAGCAATAGCCTGTTGCATATTCATGTATCTCATACATGATTCCAATTTCTTTTCAAACAAAGGGTGTTCTCTGGTTATTGTCAACTTCTCCTCCTTAATCCTGTTGGCACCTTAAAGATGAGAAGGAGGTGGAAGAAACTTTGTCTTTTCCGATAAGGTGGCAATAATTCTTCTTCTTTGCCATCTTAGTGTCTTGTTGCTGTTATCTCTGTGCGAAGAATTTCTTGATTATCTCATCTCTTTCTTGAGCTAGTTAAAAAGTATCTTACATAGCATAGTTTCTATTTTAGCATTATATTATAACCTAAAACTATATTTAACACACTACTTAAGAGAATGAATACAGCATAACTGTCTAACACATATAATATTCATTTTAATATTTGCAAAAAGCCAATCATATAATACGCGTTTTTCACAATCCCCCCTCTTATTCTTTATAAATCATTTGGCTTGAGCAATATTTCTTGTCTACTTGCATCTTCTGGACTATGCTGGCAATCAAATAAAACGGGATTACAGAAGGAAGAAATATCAACAGTTGTGACACATAGAAGGAAAAATCTTAATTTCTTCTGTCATCTCTAATACATTACCCCGCTAGCTAGGTTTTAACATTGCTTTCTAATGTTGAGCTGGTACCTGGGTCATTTTTTTCTGATATATTTTTCTTTTTCCAGAATGACATCCCTGTTGTCATCCATTTTCAACAATCTGATATATTAAACTTTTCACAAACACCCCCTTCTTTAGCTAATAAATAGTCCAAAGCCAACCTATTCTGATACACTACAGTTTTTGTTTGGCTTTGCTGACCTGATATTAATTCCAATGCCTGAGTAGCTTTGTTTGTTATCATCTCTATAACTGCTTGGAGTCTTATAATATGATTCAGCATATAATTTGGGGTCAATACAGAGTTAGATTGATGAGCTAGTTTTACTTTTTTGTTTACTAGCTGTTTTTTTACGGAATCCTGAACTGTATCTTTAAGATGAAATATAAAACAAATCCATCTCTCTCCTTTTGGACATTCAATTCCCCGTCTATTACCACTTTTTCCTAAGTTTCTTGCAATCTAATAATTTTCCCCATTTTGCCTACAGGTACTTATTTTGGATGGGTTATAACAGTGGCTGTTGACAT
>NW_005055718.1:4355-6759 GCF_000277835.1 Geospiza fortis
AAAGGGAAAAGACAACAAATGAGTGACAGAAAGAGGAATAACAGAGGTTTGGTATGGCTTATACCTCCACCTTCCCTGCCTATGGGGTTGCAACCCATAGCAGGTGTATATGATCTTCTCGGTGACGAGTACAGTGGTCAACCCAGGCTTGCCCTCTTTTTCCCTTGCCACTTCCTTTTTACTAATTTCTAGGCCAATCATTTTTGACACTCCTTAACTGTGGTTTCCCACTGTTCCTCATGTATCTCCAATTCAACAGGCACTAATAATTCCCATCCACAAAACAAAGTTATTATTTCAGTTGTTCTTAGTTCTGTCTGGATAGAGGATAGATTTAGTACTCCACACTTCCTGCAACGAGAGCATTGATTTTGTGAACTACAATACCAATTATTCCCACAATTTAAACATTAACCTATAACTCAGCTAGTGTGTTTAGTATTGGGATGAATAGAACAGAGTATACAGTATGGCACTGATAGAAATTGTAATTCCCCCTCTTCTTTGTGTAAGTCACAGTCTAAGGCCAGAATATGAGAACTCTGACTGAACCAGTCCTGCTCCTCATGTTTGAAGTGGAAGTATTCCTCCCCAAGGAGGTGTCGGAGGCGTCTAAGGGCTTATTCAGGCAGTACTTGAAACCAGCGATGTCAGCTTGGCCTTATTTCCCAATTAGGTGTAATTCTTTGTACATTCCTTGGATCATTTGGGTTTTCCCAAACCATTACCACCCAGTCCCCGTTTGAAAGTCAATTTGGTATCAAAGAATTAACTCTTTGTTCTGGTTTGAAAGCAAAACCAGTGAGACACTCCAAGTCAGAAATACAATTTATTAGGAAAAGGGAAAAAAACAAATACATGCAATAATACAAAAGAAAAACCACTGACAGAGTCAGAATACAACCTGACATCCTGCTAGTTAAGGTGGTGGTAACAGTCCAGATGAAATGGTCTTGTTGAAGTGGTGATCCTGTAGAAACGATCTGGTAGCTCTTGTGCTCTGGAAACCAGTGAGTAAGGGCAGCCATTCCTCTGGGAATCCAGTGGAAAGACTGACTGTTCTGTCCCAAAACCCAGATTATATCCAGGTGGCAATGCTTAGCTCCTCCCCCCTGGGTGGAGCATCTCACAATGGGCTGATATCATTCTGAGTCATGCCATGGGTCCTTGATTACCCGTTAAACAGAAATGGCTCTCAGAGGGAGTTATCTCTGAGTCATGCAGCAAGATATTGATGGGCCCATTAACAGGAGATAAGGAAAAAAACAATGTCCCTCCTGGTTTCAGCAGCTCTTGAGGATGGGAATAGAATACATTTTTATACTGTAACCTAGGACACACAGGGACAGTGACAAAAGGAAGACAATACTACATTAGCTTTTGCCGTCAGCATTCCCCAAAACTTTCTGGGTTTAGCAAAAAACATTTTCCACAGCCATCTCTTCTTCTTGTATCCAGCTGTGCTAACAGCTGCAGAGACAAATTCGTCTTTTTGTGAGGCACAATTAGTTAAACAAGAAAGGCCAGGCCGACTTTAACACGGGATGAATCGCATCTATTGCTTTTTACCCTCTGGGCAATATTTAACTGTTTTAGCATCACAGCCCCATTCCTCAGAACAAAAGCCCCCCCCTCCTAACAGCAAGAAAAAAGAAAAGAAACAAACAGAAAAAAAAATAAATCTTGCGTTAAAAATAAACCAACTTTGCTAGATTTGGAGAATGAGCAAGAGATTAAGGCTATGTCTGCCTTGCTCTTATGTCTAGCGCTGGCCCCTCTCTCCCTCTTTTCACAGCAGCACTTTCAACGCTGTCCCTTGCCTTTCCCCCTCTGCCACCACTGCACTGCAGCGGCCCCAGCAAGGGCGGACCCTACCCTAGATGGAGTGCAGGGGGAACTCGCAGACAGTAATGTGCGCTGGACCCTGGGAGCGTGCCTCGTGTTCCTTTTGCCTCCTCTTTCTCTCTCTGTCCCTCAACCCACTTGCCAGGGCCGAGGCTGCCATCCTGGACTCGGGACCCTGTCAGGCTGGGAGCTACCCCCCGCGGCTCTGCCGCTAAGCCAGCCCCCTCCTCAGTGGCAAACCTGCACGATCTGCACCCAGCACTGCCACCAGGCTGGCGAGCGCATCCGGCAACCCCTTGCCCTCAGGGACCCTGGCATAACCAAGCCAGCCCCCAACCCCCAATGGCATCCCACGCAAACTGCATCCTGCACTGCCTCCACCAGGTGGGCGAACATTGGGAGTTGCTACTCCGGGTCGCCCCCAAGAATCGGCCCCAGACACAGCCCCCGAGACCTTGTCACTTACACGACAGTGGTCAAACTACTCCTAACCTTGACAACCCCCAACCTTGTTGTGCGGAGAGAGAAAAAGAAAACTCTACAACTTTTTAAAAGTCAT
>NW_005055719.1:0-614 GCF_000277835.1 Geospiza fortis
AAATCTCCACAAACACAACCCTACAATTCCGAGAATCAAATTACCACCATGCGGGGGAGGAAACACACAAACTCACCAGGAAAGGGGGCATCTCTCAAAGTGCCCACTTTTCTCAGCACAACACAGCATACAATACTTCAGCATTGACCAACATCAGCTTTCTCTGGTCCTCACACACTCTGGACACAATCAAAATAACATCACACAGTAAAATTCCAGGGATCAAGTCCAAACTACTAGGGCAGAGGAGCCTCCTGAGTTCATCTAGCCACAGTTAAAATGTGCACAATCTACACAAATCACCACCTTTAAACACAGTAAATGTCCTCACCCACTTTCTCCACTTGTTCCACTTCTCCGCTGTGCGCTCCCTGTCCCTACAGCCTGCCCCAGCCAGCGCCTCAGAACTCCCCCCCTTCACTGTAGGTATACTCGCTTGCTCTCTTTTATACACCACGCACTCGCACGATTGAAAACACATTAACATTAACCACACAATGCATTAACCATACAATGTCCAGACACCACAAACACACAGATGGGTTCACTCGACCCACCCTCCAGGTTTGCTGGCAGTTCGCTCTATCGAACAATGAACCCCCATTTCTAATCCA
>NW_005055719.1:4473-6724 GCF_000277835.1 Geospiza fortis
TAAGTTCAACAGTGATAGGAGAAGAATGTCTCTGGTGTACCAGGAAAGTTTTTTTTAACGAAGTAGGAAATACTCCCTGTAAGAGATATAAAGTCAGTAATGGAACTTTTACATGGTGGATTCCAGAGGAACCAACTGCATTGGACTCAGAGAAAAACAAAAGAAAAAAATTGCAAGTATAATAACGAAATTAGACTTTCCAATGTAATGATACAGGGAAGAATCCTTATTTTGGGATCCCAGACATTTCCAAATTTTGGGAAAATATAGATCAACAGAAAAATTATTATTGGAAAGCACCGGATGGCTTATTTTGGATATGTGGGAAAAGAGCATACCCAAGACTCCCCTCCCCGTGGAAAGGGAGTTGTACTCTGGGAATCATACAGCCAGGATTTTTTCTTTTACAAGGACCAGATGGAGATCAATTAGGAGTACCAATTTATGAGGACCTAAAAACAAATAAAAGGGAATTGATTGGAGGATTTCAAAAACGGGGAGATGAGGCGTGGCCTCCTGAACGCTTATTGGAAACATATGGGCCAGCCACTTGGGCGCATGGTGTGGCCCCCCCACTTGTGTTTCCTCTTCCCATAATCTCTTTCTCCCTCTTCCCTCCCAATTACTTCATCCCTTGTAGCCCCTTGACTCCTCCCTTCCCTCAAACTTCTCCCCTTCCTGTGAGGCAATTAATCTGACCCCTCCCACAGTCCCACCTACTGCTCCTCCCCTCATTACATCATCGACAGTCCCCACCTCCTCAGTTGTCTCTACCCAAGTCTCTGTCCCAACTTCTGCCCAGGTGTCCATCCCTCAGCCCCTTAGCTCCACCCACCAACTTCTGGTTTCCCATGGTCCAACTTCTGGTTCCCATGATGTCATGGGAACCAGGAGTGGGACGCCTGAAAAACCAGAAGACACAGAAAACAATGATTCCTTTTTTGCTGCCCCAGTCATCTATGATGCGAGGGAGAAGCATCCTAGATAGGAAACCCTCTCGTATCAAAACATTAAGGAACTCTGCAGAGCCCAAAAAGAATTTGGCCACAAAAGTGAGTTTTTTAGAAGCCTTTTAACAGCCACCTTCACCTCTAACACGCTGGTCCGTGCTGATTTAAAGCGACTGTTTATGTGCCTACTCCCCCATCAGAATACAAATTATGGGAAAGAATGTGGAAGATTACTCGGGAACCTCCTTCCACAGCTCCTACAAGTTCCTGAATGTGCCACCCACGCAGATGAGGATGAAATCACTTTAGACCATCTCGTCGGTGAGGGTGACTGGGAACAAGTGAGGAAACAAGCAGGGGGAATTCCTAAAAGGGTGTTAGACCAGATCAAAGAAATCACAGAGAAAGCCTTCCAGACTATGCCCTCAAAAGAGCCCATTCAACCATATATATCTTTAAAGCAGTCTTTTGCAGAGCCTTTCATAGATTTTGTAGACTGAGTACGTGCAGCTGTCGAAAAAAGGTAGAAGATCTGAATGTACAAGAAGAACTGATTCTAGAGGTTGCTTCAAGCAACGCAAACGAGGCCTGCTGAAAGGTCATCCTGGCACTTCCATCAACGCTACCACTGACCTTGGACTTGCTAATTGAGGAGTGTACTAAGAATGCAATGGTAGGGGTGGAAGACCTTCCAAGGAGACCTGCAGTGCAGGAAAGGGTGGCAGCTCCAGAGTCCATCCCACGAGAGAATTAACTGCCAAGGAGAAAATGCTTCCATTGTCATCAAGAGGGACACTTTATGCACTAGTGTCCTTTCTTAGGAAAGGCACCTCCAAGCAGGAGAGGAGGAGGAGGAAGGGAAGTTACACAACAAAAAAACAAAGTCAAGAGTGCAGATCTGCCCCGTGTGTTGACAAAAATGGGGCAGACCACGGAGAGATTGTAAGTGGTCATGATACCACCAAAAGTAAACTAACACCTTACAGACTGGAACTGACTGATTCTTTAATTTTTTCATCACAGGACTGGCACATCATCAAAGCTGAGCCCGGACTTAACTTCCACCTGCGCTGGCCACAGAGCTGTAAGTACCTTGTTGTTGGGGACACCAAGTACACCCCTCCTGAGATCAAAATCACCTGGGGAATTTTACCATCAGACCTGGAGCGAATCGTTCTCATGTCACTCTGTGTCCATGCCCCCCTCTTCCTACCGAACGGCCAGGTCATCGCTCAGGACATTCCATTGCCTCATAGGGTCTTCGATGACCTGGCCCTTTCTGTTTATTTCACTGAGATCGT
>NW_005055720.1:0-897 GCF_000277835.1 Geospiza fortis
TTTGTAATATTTCTTCTAAAGCTTGTCTAAATAGGTTTGGAGACTCAGTAAATCCATGTGGTAATTTTGTCTATCTTAGTTGTTGCTTTCTTTTAGTATTTGGATCCTCCCGTTCAAAGGCAAAAATATTTTGGCTTTCCCCTGCTAATGGGCAAGCCCAAAAAGCATCTTTAAGATCAACTACACTAAACCACTGATGCTGGGGTGGGACTTTGCTTAAAAGTGTATAGGGATTGGGTACCAGTGGGTAATGGGTCTGAGTTCTCTTCTTAAATTCCCTTAAGTCTTGTACTAATCTATAATTCCCATCAGACATCTTTACTGGGAGAATAGGGGTATTATGAGGAGACATACAAGGTTCCAATGTCCCATCCTTTATAAATTCTTCTATTACTGGCTTTAAGCCTTCTCTTCCTTCTCAGGATATAGGGTACTGACGCACAAGAATGGGACATTCTTCTGTCTCAGTCCTGACCCTTATGGGGTCAATATTCAGTCTTCCCCTATTTCCTTCCCCAGCCTAAACCTCTTTGTTTATCTTTTCTTCATCTTCTTAGCCAAGCTTTAACACTTTAGCTGTCATCTTTCCTTCTTCTGCTATGACCCCAATTCCTAGTTGCACCTGTAAGTCTCTCCCCAATAAGTTGCTGCCAGCTCCAGGAACTAATAAGACATCTTCCATCCCTATTCTGGTTTCCTCTTCAATTATTACATTTTTAATGACAGGGACTTTAAACCTCTCTCCTTTTGCTCCTGTTACCTTCACAGTTGTAAGAGATGGTCCGAAGTTTCCCTCATTTTCCTCATGACTGTTGCAAGGACAGAGACCGGGACCCTGAGGACCCCGACTGGAGTTCTGGCCTGGTTGAGGTGGATGCGCACCAAGTGATCATTTGC
>NW_005055720.1:3713-5321 GCF_000277835.1 Geospiza fortis
CAGCTGGGGCAGGCGGAAAATCCTGAGCTGGGGAACTAGTGAGAGCAGGGCAAGCAACATTTCCAGGGGGTCCCAGCCCTTTCCTTCCTTTTTTGTTTTCTTGCTCTGTTTTTAAGGTTTCTGCTATTTTACAAACTTTTATTCCCAGGGGTTCTGCGTCTCCTGTCCAGCATGCAGCATATTCTCCCTCTTCCAGATTAAATGGTTCTTTAGAATTTACAAACGTGTTTAAGGCTTGGCAAATCCAACTCTTAAAAGAACCATATCTAGGCCAATAAACATGGTTGGTTCTTATTTCCCCTTTTCCCCATTCTATCATAAAATACTGAATCATTTTTACTTTATCCTTTTTTTCTTGTACAAGGATCAATATCCCAGTTAGCTAACATCATCCCCACGGGACTATCTTGGGGTATATCTGCTGACATCCTTTTACTCCCTCCTTTCCCTGAGCCTGACTTACTGGTTCTTTGTCCCATTTTTCAGGATTTTATTTATTTGTCCCTGACCCCTGTTTCCTACTTCCCAATGACTCAAATTTCACCCCCTCCCTACAACACAGAAAACCACCCACTCCCTACAACACAATATAAAACACCTCTGTTGCGTTTCGGCCATTTGTCCGGTGGGGGAAAAACTTACGCACTATATATGAGTGATCAATAAGCTTCCTCCTTATTGTTTACAGCATCAGACTTTTATACAGTAATTAATAAGCTAATGCATAATCTGTAACTTAAGCCACTTATTGGTTATTCTGTACATGTCAGTTCCACCTTGTGTTTACATACTTTAAGAATTACATTCTCTTTTTCTCAAGCTGTTTTTAACTATCATATCTCTGCTCAAGGGCACAGGCCTTGTTACTTTCAGACTAGCTGAGCTCGTTATGTTCTCAGCTTCAGACACCTGGACCAAGTCTGTGACTCGTCACGTAATATTCCTCAACACACCTCCTTCCAGAAAATAAACTCAAAATCAACAACATACATTACATATACTTTCCTCCATTCACACTCACTCGCTTTTATTTCTTTATTATGTCTGTCTCACAACAGGACGACAAAAAAATAAGGTACCTTTGTTCTCAAGTCACTTGTTAATATCCACCCATGGTGTCATGGTTTGACACTGGCACAATGCCAGTGCCCCATGAAAATATACTTCCCTGGTGTTTGCTGTGAGATGTGACCAGGAAATAAGCAAAGCAGGCCTCTAGCTTAGAAAAGGTTTATTAACTAAACTACAAAAGGAAAAAAACACACACACACACACCTACACACACACCTGGAAAATGAAAACTCCACAAAAGCATTTCCTCCTCCCCCCACCACATTTCCAAAACATCTTCCAAATTTCAACTCTCCATCCATCACCCTGTAAATACTCAATTTCAGTCTGTCAAGAGGAGAGGAGTCCTTCTTGGGGCCATGGTGACCTCTTCCTTGCATGCCCAGTGCTCTCACTACTGTGCATGGACCAGAGCTGCTTCGAGGGTTGTCCTTTTTAAGGGTGCTTTGACCAGTTCCAAAAAAGCACAGTCTCTCACTTTTGGGACCTCTTGTCCCCCCCATACTTGTCTACCCCCTGGGGCCGGGGGGTCTCCAA
>NW_005055720.1:5586-6723 GCF_000277835.1 Geospiza fortis
GCACTCTCGTCGCCTGGGGAAGGGGGGCTGCCCAAATCCTCTCGGGGCTTCTCTCTCTCTCTGTCTCTCCTGGGAGGGCTGCCCAATGCCTCCTGGTGCCCCCACCACCCTTCCATCTTGAGGGGTCAGTCCTACCTCTGCTGGGCCGCAGGTTTTCCCCTCCCCCGCCCAGCTCGAAGCCGGGCAGGGGAGGCCTTGGCTCTTTGCTGACCGGAAATCAAAGAGAGCCCAAGGGAGTGCTCTGCTTCTAACCCCTGTGTTCTCAGAGGCGCATCCACCCTCAGTGGCCAAGCCTGGTGTCAATTTTAGAATCTGAACACCTATTGGCCTCTGGCCACTCCATTCCCAGAAAACCTGTTTCCTGTAAACCCACGACACATGGGTATTATAAAATCTCAAAACGTTATTGGCCAACCCCGGATGCTCTTGGGTATCCCTCAGTCCAGCTATGTTGTTCAACCCTGGATGCTCTTAGGCATCTCATACTCAGTCCATCAGAATTTTGTACAACCCTGGATGCTCTTGGGCATATTTATCTTTCAACCCAGCAGAATTTTTAAGGGCCCTCTTCACCTTTTTATCCTGCTTTCCCAGTGGATTGTGCCAGGAAAACCCTCTGCTCCCTTCCTCCAAGGGGTCCCACCCCTTCCCTGAGACCCAGTCCCAGTTACACCAGGGGATTCTCTCACTCCATTTATCTCTCACTTCGTCTCTTTACTGGCCATTTTTCTCATGAAAAAATGGAACCACAGCGTAGGGGGCTCCTCACTCAAGTAGCAGGTCTGGGATAACCAGCTTGCCTCTATTTCACACACATTCATCCCCCGTATTTGCCCCCCTGAAAGAATACTTAAAAATCCTCTTTTCTTCTTCGGTCCTTCGTGCACAAGAACTGGTGGGGCTACTGCCGTTTAGGGAGCCTTTTCCCTTTTTTTTGCTTTATGTCTCCTTTTTGTCCACCAGGTGTTCTACCTGCAACTGCTGATGCACACCAGAAGAAGCGAGCAAGGCTGTCGAACTCAGGCGGGGCGTGCCCCCCGCTCTGCGTCCCCTGGAGTCTCGGAAGCGAGATGTTACATCCCAGGTGAGCCACCCAAATTGTGAAAAACGCATTCACTCTCCTGTGAAAATTTAAAC
>NW_005055721.1:0-3567 GCF_000277835.1 Geospiza fortis
ACAGCAGGAAAGGCTCGGGGGTCTCAATAAAGGCAGCCAGAGATCTCTCACGCATCATGGGTATAGCAGAACTGGGGAAATTAATAAAATTTACTCTCAAACAAAGCAAAGCAAGGGAATGAGTAGTCTGCCAAAAGCTAAAAATGCACCTTCTCCACACTGTTCTCTCCTTGCTGGCTTCACTTTATCCCCGATTCGCTCCCTCCCTCCTCCCCACACAGTGGCACAGAGAGATGTTTTGGGGCTGTTTTGGTTAAAGACGGATCTGCTAAGGAAGGCAGGAACCTCCCTGGCAATGGGAAATGTAAACCCCTTGCCTCGGAATTCTGAAATTATGGGGCTCTCAGGCAAAGACATTAGCATAGAATAACAGTTCTTTGCTAGTGTGTACAACAAAGCAAACAAACAACTAGAAACTTTTCTGAGGTCTTATTTATTATTTGTTTTGTACAGTGAAGTATATAAGGTACTATTACCAGTACTGTTCTTATAATAATTAATATATCGAAATGTAATTTGTAAAGGTTTTTTTAGATAACGTGTAAAGGTGGTGTTTTATTTTTAAATTATTTTAAAATTAGGATTTAATGTTTGTTTTAATTTGGTTGGTTAAATTTTTTCGGTTTTGAACTTGTTCGTGGATGGATTTTTAGTGTTTCAATGAGTTTATGTAATATAGTGTTTAAAAATTTTCTAACTAGGTTTATGTGCTAGTAAAAGAAAATTGATGGTGGTTTTGTTTTGAAAGGTTGCATGTTTAAGAGTACTAATATTTGTTATTATATTGTTATAAAGGAAGTAGTATTGATTTTTTGTTTCATTAATACTCTATTTGGTTTAATTGTTTTAATGTTATAGTTAAGGTGAGTTGCGGTAAAAACAAATTTAATTTCCTTCGTTTTGTATGGTTTAAAACTGTTATTGCAGATTTCAATAATGATGGGTTGACATTTTTATGGGTTTTAATTTTTTTTATATTAGGTGCTATTCTAGTGAGTTGTTTGATGTTATGTGGGCTATTTTTAATTTTTGAGGGAATGTTTTGCTAGGTTTTATTTTTATCAATGAGTTAATGTTTTTTTTTACAATTTCTGTGGGAATTTGTTAAGATTAATAGTTTTATTTTTAGGGGGCAGAGGAGCGCTAGAATTGTACTAAAAACTGGAGGTTTTCTATATAGGATGATGAGGAGTAATATTTAACTGTAGGTATCTTTGATACTGAAACTTGGCACAAAATCTGATTGTTAAAGAATTCAGAGTGTTTAATATTGAGGTTTAAGGGGTGTTTTAAGAAGATGGGGGTTCAGTGATATAACTGGTGACAGGATTTGGTTGGTTGGTAACTGTACACTCAGAGCTGTCAGGGTTTGCTGTTGGTTATTTTTGGGTTGGTATCAGTGTAGTGATTAAATAGGTTGTAAAGGGTTTGTTTGGGCTGAAATGGGTTAAATATTTTGTGTTTGAACTTGTTGACTCAGTTAGAGTAACTTAAACATTTGGTTTTGGTTGATTTATAGGTATACTTGTGTTGTAAAAGTAAGTAAAACTAGTAACAACTAAAATATTTTTATTTAATTATTATGTTCTTGTTTAGTTACTCTTGGTAAAAGGTTTTTGATGTATTTTAATTTTTCAATAAATTTATTGGTATATTTAGTTTTTGTGGTTTTCAAAATTTTTCAGGACTGGTTATTTCTAAGGGACTAAATTGTTTTGTTTCTGCTTTATTTTGTAAAGTTGGCTATTTAGGGATTTTTTTAACATGGTGGATACTGTGCTTTTGCTAAAAGAGCTCTATGATATTAAGGATTTTTATAGTTTTACACTGATGTAAAAGCTGAGGTTTGCAGTTTGTGCAGGTTGGGGAGGGGATGCTGGGTGTGAACTGTAGTTTTTCTGTGTGCCCTATGTCTGTGTGCTTGTGCTTTTGTTTGTGGAATTGTTAGTGTGGTTTGGGGTGTGATATGGTTTTGTGTTTTTTGTTGGAATCTACTTGGGTTTAGTATTTGTGGAAATAGAAGTAAATTTCTTGTCTTGGGTTATTAAATGAAAAGGATTTTTAATTTGTCTTGTCTCAGGGTTTTAAATTAAAACTGGAGGAGAAGCTGCTGTAAATTTTGTAAGGTCTTGACACTGGTTGGGAGCTGTATTTTCTGTGGCTTGATTGTTTTGTTATCTTCTATCTTAAATATTTTTAAGGTGGGATTTCTTGTATTTTTGATGTAGGACTTTTTAATTTCTGTCATGTAGAACTTTTTAATCTAGTTTTTGAATGTCATTGTTTTGAATCTGTTTTATTTCTTTTTGAGTTGATGCTGTAATGAGTAAATTGTCTATGTAATGTAAAATTCTTGACTGTGGCAGTTTTTGTTGTGGTGGAGATAAAGCTCCTGTTCTAAAATATTGACAAATAGTAGGTGATTTTTTTATTTTTTGCAGTAAAACTGACTAGTGATATTTTTGTAATGTTTTTTTTAAATTGATGGGTGGAACTGAAAAGGCAAATGGAGGAGTATTTTTGGATGTAGGGGAATGTTGAAACAACAGTCTCAAATTGATGACAATAAGAGGCCAGCTTCTTAGAATTATTGAAAGAGAAGGAAGTCTAGGTTGCAGGGGTCTCAGTTTTCTATTATTTCTTTGATTTTTTTAAAGTTGTGGAGTAATTTCTAGGAATCAGATGTTTTCTTGTGAATGACAAACACTGGAGAATTCTAAGGGCTCTTTGTGGGGTTGATGTGATTATTTTGTAATTGTTCATGTATTAATTTTTTGAGAGTGTTTAGCTTTTTCCCTGCTGGAGGCTCCAGACTCCCTTAGACAGGTTGTCAGTTTTTGATGCTAACTTTGGAGTGCTCGGTGCTGCTGTGGCTCTCATTAAAAACTCCCTTCTGTTTGTGTTCTGTGCTGGGCCAGCGAGTCTTCCTTCTCTGCTGGGATGGGTTTGTGCCCCACGAGGGGCCGGGTGATCCTTGGCTCATCCTCAGCACTGGTGGCAGTCACCATGAGCTCCCTGTGCACACACAGTGGGACTGTTGTGCCTCTGGGGAGAGCCCCATGGGCGCTGCCAGGTTTGAATGGCTGGGCTGAAGCACAGGAGAAATTGCAGTGCCCTCTGTGCCAGTGCCCAGCACAGCTGTGACATTCACTGTTCCACTGCCCTGGCTCAGACTGCCAGGGGGCTGTGGCTGTTCACTGGTGACACCTCCCACCCAAAGGCCATCGGCTGTGGGCTAAAGCTCTCAGCGCTATTCCTTGGTGCACAGTTTGCTCAGTTAAAGCACAGGCTCTCCAGGTATGTCCTGCTTAGTTACAGGCACTGGCACTGCAGCAGTAATAGCTCTTAGTGCTTTGGGTTGAATTACTGCTGGAGTACTGTGAGCAAGAGCTAAAGCTATCAGCTCTTGGTTACAGTGAACTGAAATCATAGTTGGGAAAACTGAAAATCTAAGAATTATGGTTTTGTCTGTGCTTAGAATTAGAAAGTCCTGTCTCTGTTGTGAAGTACGAGTAACCCCTGTGGGCAGAAATTGATGACAAAAGTTTGTTTAGAGGTATGTTAATG
>NW_005055721.1:4912-6713 GCF_000277835.1 Geospiza fortis
TTGCAGGATGTTCAAATCAGTTCATTAAAGTGTAATACGGAGGTAATAATTTTGTGGTTGTATGGTTTTGGTTTATGGTAAAAGTATTGTACAGATGGAGTTTAAGTGGGTCTCAGAGTGAAGGTGATCATAGCACTATTATTTATAGTTGGAAACTGCTTTTGGACTTATGATAGTAAATTTTTTAGGGTTTTTTAATATTATAAGAATATTATTTGATTAGAGCTTTAAGGCTTATAAAACGTCTTTGGGTTGCTTGGATATTTTGTGCATGATTATGTTTTTTAAAGCTTGCTTGATGTTGTGTAATAGGAGATAATATTGGTTTCCGTTTGAGTTGTGCTAGTGACGAAGGTAGAAGTCTTGACTGGTTTTTTTTTTTTTTCTTTTGTAGAAGAACTACTTCTTTAGGGTCTTATTTCTTTGTAGTAGCAGTGAACAAAAAGTATTTTGGGGTTTTTAACTGCTTGAAAGGCAGTTGAGTTATTGGGTTTTTTATAATGGAAGTACTGTTTTGTTGGGGTTTTTTGTTTCTATAAAGACAGGATAACTGAGAAGCATTTTAAAAGATTTTGTTATCAATTCCAATAAAGAATGAAACATAAGAAAAATAAAACTCAACATTATCCTGATAAAAGCTAACTTATTTCCTTATTACAATACCTTATAAATGTTTTTCAAGCTATGAGCTTTTACCACACAGTACTGCTATTACTTCTAACACCAATCACCTGTATTTGTACCTCACATAGTCCTATTACAATGCATCTTTCATAGTCCTAATTCTTTAAAAAATATACCCTTTTTATAAAGCCATAGTTAAAAACTTATTAAAACGTATTTCTAATTCAATCTCTCTCTCAAGTATATTATCTCTGTTCCATTGCTTCCCTAAGTCAACACACCTGATCTCAATGTTTACATACAGACACACAAGACTGTGAGAACTTGCTATCAAATTTAAAATTCTTTACAAATCCATTCCTCGCAGCTCCAGAGCAGCGAAAGCTCGGAGCAGCGCCCGAGGGGCAGCGGGGCCAGGGCAGCGGCAGCCGGGTCTGAGCAGGGCAGGGAGAGGCGAGCTCAGCACCCGGGCACCCGAGCAGGGGGGACAGGGCCCTCCGGCACTGAGGGTGACAGTGAGGTGCCCGTGCAGGGGCTGCTCTCACAAGCACAGGCTCACCCCACAGCCCCACAGGAGGAGAAGCAGCTCTGGGCTGGGTTGTGGTGGTGGCAGCGAATTCCCTTCCCCAAGGCAGCAGCTCTGACCGTCCTCCTCCGAAGGTGAGAGAGAGAGACAGGGTCAGACACAGAGCCAGCAGCTGAGAGACCCTTCGTCACGGTCAGGTGCCTGAAAGTGGGATTCCTCCTCAGCACGTGTCAGCGGTTCTTCTTCCTCTTCCAAAGACAGTCCAAAAGTGCCACATTCTGGCCAGTGTGAGATGATTTCCAAGAGCCCAGGCCGATTTCAATTTCCCATTGGAGCTCATTGTGTCCTGAGGGCAACGCGCTCATTGCAGGCAGCATCGGGGGCAGGATGGATTGCAGAGACTTTTCCTTTGCAGCCCCAGCCCAGCGCTGGCACTGGGCCCTGAGGTGAGCCTGAGAGGAAGTGCAAGGCACAGGGTGCAGCTGAGGAAGGACAGCCCCGTGCCGGGCTCAGAGGTGAAGCTGGCACTGCCCAGCGTGGAGAAGGTGCTTTGTGCAGCCCCTGTTACAGGGGAGCTTGGGCCTTGCTGCAGAGATACGGCCAACGATGTGAGCAGTTCTCACTCCTGAATTTATCGTCAGCCAGGTACAC
>NW_005055722.1:0-6707 GCF_000277835.1 Geospiza fortis
CTACTAGTCTTAGGGGGCCAATTACCTGAGCCTTTTACCCTTCTCTTTGTTTAATTGTCTCCTTTTGTCCACCGATGGTAACCCGCGACTGTTGGTCACTTCAGGGGTGACAGAGCGAGGTTGCCAAATAGGGCACGGCGCGCCTTCCCCACTCTGACTTTCCTAAAGCACCGGCAGTGAGGTTTTAGTAGTAACCATCCTCTGTTACCAAAATTGTGAAAAACGCCAATCACTTGTTTTTAAAATTTTAAAAGTTTAATAGTGATAAAATGGTTATAAAAATAGTAATACAATTAGAGTAATAATATTTTGGACAATTTGAATTAGGACAATATGAGACAATAGAGACAAAGAGTTAAGGACGTCTGGGTACCTTTTTCCGGGCAGCATAAGCCCGAAAAAGGAGCCATGTTAACAGAGGATTAACCCTTAAAAACAACAGCCTGTTGCATATTCATACATCTCATACATGATGCATAAATTCCATTCAAACACAGGATTCTGTCTGGTCATCCTCAGCTTCTTCCTTTTAATCCTGACGACGTCTCATGACTGAGCAAGGCGGGAAGAAGTTCGTTTCTTCTGATAAGAGAGCAATAAATTATTTTTCTCTGAAAGATTTAGGTGTCCTGTGGCTGCTATCTGGTGCAAGTACCTCATTCCTTTCTTTAAAAAGTATCTCACATACACAGTTTCTATTTTAACATTGTGTTAAACTAAACTATATTTAACACACTACTTAAAAAAATTAATACAGCCTAACTTTGTAACATAACACATATAATATTAATTTTAATATTTGAGAAAAGCTAATCAAAATATGCATTTTGCATATGGTTCTATGTAATTTTTAAACTTCTCTTATGCCTTTTCTTCCACTTTTCAGAGTAAACACTGGTACTTTTTGAGACTCGGTCACAGTAGGTGTCCTGTGGCTGCTATCTCGGTACGAGTCCTCTCTTTTAAAAAAGGATCTTACATAGCATAGTTTATATTTTAACATTATGTTATAACCTAAACCTATATTTAACACAGTACTTAAGAAAATTAATACAGCATAACTTTCTAACATAACACATATAATATTCATTTTAATATTTGCGAAAAGCCAATCATAAAACACGCATTTTTCACAGAAGGTGCTCTAAGGTCTCCTTGGCACCTTCTCCAGGCTGAACAATCCCAACTCTCTCAGCCTGTCTCCATAGCAGAGGTGCTCCAGCGCTCTGAGCATCTCTGTGGCTACCTCTAGACTCGCTCCAGCAGGTCTACATCCTTCTTATGTTGTGGGCTCCAGAGCTGAATGTAGTACCACAGGTAGGGTCTCACCAGAGCAGAGTAGAGGGGCTGAATCCCCCTCCCTTGACCTGCCTTTGATGCAGCTCAGGACACAGTTGGCTTTCTGGCCTGAGTGCACAGTGCCAGGTTATGTTGAGCTTCTCATCCACCAATATCCCTAAGTCATTCTCCTCAGGGCTGCTCTCCATCCATTTTCTGCCCAGCCTTTACTTGCACTTGGGATTGCCCCAACCCAGATGCAGGACCTTGTACTTGGCCTTGTTGAACTTCATGTGGTTCACATGGGCCCACCTCTCAAGCCTGTCTAGGTCCTTCTGGATAGCAAATAATCAAAGCGCTTCCATATAAATACACACAACTCTGAGTTGAGAAATGTAAAGAAAAATAATTCAAACACCTTTTAAACACCCTTCTAGCTAACTGGATCCATTTAGCCCCTTCAGACCTGCTCAAATGTTCCTACAAGGGATTTAAACCACTTTTTCTTTACCCCACCAGGCTCTCAAAAACACTGACCCAACAATCATTCCCTTTTTCTTATTTCTTGGGCAATATTCAAGAGGTTAACTTTATTTCTGACCATGGATTCTTTGTTGCTTTCTATCTAGTTCTGCTGTAACATTAATCCAGATAAATGGATCATGTTAATGAACATCAACAGAAGAACCACAGCTATAAATTCACCAGAAGATCTGGCCTCTGAATAAACCTTAATTTTACTCTGACATCAAAATCAGATTCAAAAGAGCTCTCTCCCTGCTGCGCCCAGGGCCATATCAGTTTACTGGGCAAGTTTCCATGATAACCCAATATTCACAGGAGCATGGCTATAATTAGGAGAGTACATTGTTAATTTAGCTCCAGATTTTTTATTTTGTTGTATTTTAAGCAAAGGGGAACTGCCTGGATTTTCATATCTTTATCTATTATCATATTATGGTTTAATTATTATTCCAAGCACAAATAGCATCGCTTCAGTGAAAGTTGAGCTGCCATGCAGGGCTCACTGGGGCAGAAAACACCTCTGCCTGCATCTCTTTTTTGTGGCACATCTCATGCAGCTCCCTCCCATTCCCTCCAGCCTCCAAGCCTCTCAGTTGAGACCCCCCAGGCCCAGGATTTCCCAGGGATGTTCCTGGTATATAATAGGAGCAAGGTTAGGGAAAAAAAGGCAGGATCTGCCCTTGCATTAATGATCATTTTTTGAAATGCCAGTGCAACTGGAATTGTCAGCTTTAACCTGATAACAATTCATCTCATCTAGCTATTTAAAGCAAATAGCCCTCTTTGGAGAATACTGGCCGATAATATTAATGGTGTCAACACACTGAAGTGTGTAAATCCAGCTTCTGGGTGGGCACAACAGGTCCTGGTCCCACATAGTGGGACCTCTCTGTGCATCCTGGTCCTGCCCCAACCTGATCAAGGCATCCTTGGCCTGGTGACATCACAAAATGCTACTATGAGCTTCCCTCCATCCTTGCTGGAAGCAGGAAGGTGGCAAGGCTGGGAGCTGGGGGCTCTGGTTTAGGAGCCAAAATAAGTGCTGGATCAGGACACACAACTTCTAGCCTGAGCTTTTTGGGTAATGAACCATCCAGCAAAGCATGGTGTCTGTGGGAGTGTGTGAGGAAGTTGGATTCATTCCTCTAGTAGGTGGAGGTGGAATTTGGACAGGAATAACAGTAGGGTGACTAAAGATAAACCCAGGGATGGGTACTGGGCAGCATCAGCCTGGGATTTGGGAAAAGGGGCCATCACTGCCATCTCACCCCTGCACTCCCTCCCTCACATGGGTTCCAAGCTCCACGGCCACCCTGGTCACAGCATTCCATTCATTATTAATGCGTCCAAGAACAAAGAAAGTGCAGCTTTATGGTAACCGGGGATTTTTCTCAAGGATCTGGCACAGGTCCAGGTTCAAAGAGCACAGCAGACCTGTTGGTCCTGTTCCCATGCAGGTGCAACCTTGCTCCCCTCAGCCTGGTGCTTCAACCCCTCCAAGCTGCATGTCTTGACCTGATCCTTTTATCCCTGCTTTTGGCTTAATCCTATTGTAGGAGAAAACACAAATGTCCTTCTTTCAGGGAAAAGATGCTGTGGCTACTGTTCTGGGTACCATATGCCAGGTAATAACACAAGATGATTCAGTGCTTGGGAAATTAAAATTGCTCTTTAATAAAAGTGTGTATTCAGGGAGGTAGTGAGGTGCCTGGGGAGTTCCTACATCACCTTAGCAGTGAGAATTGAGGCAAGCTTGTCTGGCTCCTTATGCTGCCAGGCACAGAGTCCACAAAGTGCTGGAACCTGTGTGGGAAGGACTGTATCCTGTCTCACAATCCTCCCAGGGCTGCTTCTGGGGAAGCACTGAGCATCTCTGGAAAGATGTTAAGAGCCTCCCTAAGTTCTTTCCTAATTCAGTGGGAACTGGTGGATCTCTGCCAATGGGAAATGCTCCAACTGTGAAAAATGTTTTTTATATGATTGGCTTTTCACCAATAATAAAATGAATATTATATGTGTTAGAAAGTTATGCTGTATTAATTCTCTTAAGTAGCGTGTTAAATATAGTTTTAGGTTATAACATAATGTTAAAACAGAAACTATGCTATGTAAGATACTCTTTAACTAGCTCAAGAAAGAAATGAGATAATCAAGAAATTCTTCGCACAGAGATAACAGCAACAAGCTCCAAGAAAAGAAATATTGCCTCATTATCAGAAAAGACAAACTTTCTTCCACTGCTTTTAAGAGTTAATCCTTTGTTAGCGAGCCATGCTTTTTTTTTTGGAAAGCATCCGAACGTTCATATTCTTTGCTTTTATTGTCCTTTATTGTCCTAACTCTGATTGTCCAAATTCTTATTGCTCTAATTTGTATTACTATTTTTATAACCATTTTATTACTATTAAACTTTTAAAATTTTAAAACAAGTCATTGACGTATTTCACACAACCTCAAATGTTTTGTCTCAGGAAAATAGCAAGAGGCCTAGCAATGATGAAAACCTGCTGCTTCAGAGGGGCTATTTGCTGAAGGCAAAATTTGACGTACTTTATTCTACTCAAAGTTTACATCCCCTGCATGGAAAGCTCAGTTATACATACAGATAGGTACTGACAAAATAAACTAAATCAGAAGAGAGTTCCTTTCTTCTTCCTCAAGTCCTTCTGGCATAGGTGGGATGATGGGAATATCTTCCAGGATGAAGACACAGTGGTGCCCTCAGCAGGTGACCTACAAAATGCCGCTGTGGTCATCAAGTGCTTAAATGCTTCATCAGAGACTCCTGCAGGAAAAGAAACCCTTAAAATAGTTGGGTCAACAATCATCCTGCCAGAATCAGAGACATCATTATTCTGGCTGGGCTGCAGTTGAGTTGAAAGCTAATAAACCTCCTTTAAAAACCCAAAAAATAGACCTACTGTAAAAGCAAGAACTGGAGACAGACAAGGTGTTT
Source organism: Geospiza fortis (assembly GCF_000277835.1). Lineage (NCBI taxonomy): Eukaryota > Metazoa > Chordata > Aves > Passeriformes > Thraupidae > Geospiza > Geospiza fortis. The sequence goes on from NW_005055722.1 coordinate 4,760, forward strand.
ATTCTCATCCTGAAAGAGCCTGAATGAGCAGCTCTGCCTACTTCCTGAGCACGGAGACTTCTGTCTATACCTGAGGGGCTGGCCTCATTGGTTGTGGGGCTCCAGCAGTTCCTCTTCCATCCAAATCTTATGGAGTGAGATATCCCAGCTACAAAACAAGAGACAAACTGAGGTGATGGGGTGTGAATGTGGCCAGCCAGGGCATTTGTGGCAAAAGAAACAGCACAAAGCTGTCACGACTCTTTCATATATATGTATATATATATATATTTTTATATATATATACATAAAATAAATCAAATAATCAAATTTCAGACCAGGGTATCCGCAGCTGAAGCAATGCTTGTTTATGCCAAGAGGAGAAGCTGGTTTTGAAACACCAAATGTGGGGACAGACTCCTTCCCCCATGTCCTGGTGACAGAGAAAGGGGGTGGAGTTTTTAGCACTGTGTGGGTGTGACCACATGGTTTATTCCATACCTATCGCTCCTAACATAATCTTCAACAGTCCATCATACCTTTCAATCTTCCCAGAGGCTTGTGGATCATAAGGGATGTGATATATCTACTCAATGTCATGTTTCTTTGCCTAAGAGTTTATTAAATTGTTCTGAAAATGAGTCCCATTGTCGGATTCAATTCTCTCTGGGGTACGATGTTCATGCAAGGACAGACAACTCTTCAACTAAGTTGAAAAGAAGGCTATTTATTGCAGCACGCTGGACACATGTGGAATCATTTCTAAATACATCTGCAAGGAGTTGCAGACTCCTGCCCTATATTTATACAGAATTGGTTTGACATATCTAAGTGGTTTCTAAGGACACATAGCACATAATCATTACCTGCCCGCTTTGTATTATAATCAGCTGAATATCCATTACGGCTACTCAATTGTACTCCCTTAATTGGGTTGGTGGGATTTTGAAATAAGGGAGTGGGCGTATGGAAGAAAGCCATCTTCCTCATGGTGAACTCTTCACCCATGACCAGTTGGCAGGACTTTTTGATCAGCTGGTCAGGGTTCAAGCCTCTCCTAACTGTTTGATTATTCTTAAGGCAAGGTATTTCTATGTTCTCTGCTCCTTCACAATTGCTACATTTATCCCTGTCACTCCTAGCTTCTCTTTCTTAATGTATTTGTTACTCTTTAACTAAGGTACTTAATTCTTGCCACCTATATTACTAACTTAGCTTCTTAACTAGTTTTAAAATCTTAACTAAAATATGCAATCTTCTACTATCCTAATTATATTCCCAGCTGGCCCCTTGACTCAGTGTGGCCACAAAATGTGCCTCTCATGGCCTGAGATGGTGTTTCAAGCAGTAGTATGTTTTACTGGGTATGTATCCAGCCAGACAGTTGCTGCCTCTACCATGGTGAGGATGTAGTATTTGCCTTGGCGTGTTCATGGCAGTGGTCCAATATAGTCAGTTTGCCCCGTCTCACCATATCAGAAACCCAGCCACTGCCCTCTCTTCCAAGGAGATTTCACTTGTGTGGCTCACTTGATGGCAGCACGCTTCACATTCATGAATGATCTGTGTGATGGCCTCCATGGTCAGGTCTACCCGTCAATCACAAGCCCATCTGTATGTTGCATCCCTTCCTAGATGCCAAGATAGCAGCTTTCCACCTCTGATGTCTTCCTATGACACTTCTGGATCTATCAGTAAATAAAGCATAGCCTCTTTTGTTTTCTGGTAAGTTGTTATATGGTGATGCTTTTTGGGTATGAATCACCTTCTCAGCCAACGCTGTCATCAAATCTTCCAAAATATCAGAATAAGACTCCTTAACACTAATGTGGTGTTAAAGAGGGCATCATTTATTCAGGTCTGAGGTCACACGGGGCATAACTCCTAACCTTACGCAGACACATGATTCTACAAGTGTGTTGCTTATATACAGTTGCTACATGCTGTCCTGGTTTGAAAAGGAAGTGAG
>NW_005055723.1:0-1250 GCF_000277835.1 Geospiza fortis
CCTCCTCCTGGGGGGACATTGGGGACAACTGGGGACAGTCAGGGGACACCTCTGGGGACAGGGGACAGCTCCTGCTCGTCCTCCTGGAGGGACATGGGACAGAGACAGGGGACACAGGACAGGGGACAGGGGACACAGGACAGGGGGGACAGGGGACAAGGGACAGAGAACAGGACACAGGGATGGGGACAGGGGACACACAGCACAGGGCGCTTCCTCCTGGGCTCAGGGGACAGCCAGGGGACAACCAGGGGACACAGGGGACAGCCAGGGGACACAGGGGACACAGGGGACAACCAGGGGACACAGGGGACACAGGGGACAGGAGAGGGGGACACAGGGACCAGGATGGGAGGAGGGGATGGGACAGAAGCCAGCGGTGACAGAGAGAGAGGGGACAGGGACAGAGGGGACAGGAAGGGGACAGGGACACAGAGGGGACAGGGACACAGAGCAAAGCACAGAGTGCCAGCAGGAGGTGACAGAGCCGGAGGGGACAGGGACAGGAGGGGGACAAGGATGGGGACAGGGACACGAGGACAGGGGTGGGGACACGAGAGGGGACAGAGGGGACACAGACGTGGGAAATGCTGGGGACAAAGGGCCTGGGGAGGGAATGGGGACAGGAGGGGACAGGGGACAGGGATATGGGGACAAGGGACAGTGCCACAGAAATGTGGCTGGGGGAGGGGATGGGGACAGGGACAGCAGAGGGGACAGGGACGGGACAGGGACGGGACAGGAGGGGACAAAATGTGACAGGAGGGGACAGAAGGGGGCAGGGGACAGGAGGGGACAGGAATGGACAGGAGGAGACAGGAAGGGACAGGAATGGACAAGGAGTGACAAGAAGTGGCAGGAAGGGACAGGAATGGACAGGAGGAGACAGGAGGTGACAAAACGTGACAGGAGGGGACAGGAGGGGACAGGAGGGGACAGGAATGGACAGGAGGGGACAGGAAGGGACAGGAATGGACAAGGAGTGACAAGAAGTGGCAGGAAGGGACAGGAATGGACAGGAGGGGACAGGAGGGGACAGGAGGTGACAGGAGGTGACAGGAATGGACAGGAGGGGACAGGAGGGGACAGGAATGGACAAGAGCTGGCAAGGGGGACCAGGAGGGGACAGGGGGTGACAGCAACGGGCAGGAGGTGACAGGAGGTGACACGAGGTGACAGGAGGTGACACGAGGGGCCAGCCCCGCACTCACAAAGCACAGCTCGGGCCGCTCCGGGCCCGGCCCCGCTCC
>NW_005055723.1:1941-2126 GCF_000277835.1 Geospiza fortis
GGGATGGGGATGGGGATGGGGATGGGAATGGGGGGCAACTGGATAACGGCATAATGGGAATGGGGGAACAGGAACAGGAACGGGGGAAGGGGAATGGGCGGGAGAGAACGGGAATTGGAGAACTGGAACGGGGAAATGGGAACGGGAATAGGGGAGGGGATGACAGAGTGGGGGGGGGAACAGGA
>NW_005055723.1:2170-2899 GCF_000277835.1 Geospiza fortis
GTGACACAGGTGGGACACGGGTGACACTCAGGTGACACAGGTGTCATTGTCAGATGTTCCTGTACCTGTCCTTCCCCGTGGCCGTGTTCTGGGTCTCCAACCAGGCCGAGCTCTTCCAGCGTCACGTGATCGACCGCAAGGTGGGCGGGGACACCTGGGGACACCTGGGGACACCTGGGGACACACCTGGGGGTGGCTGGGGACACCTGGGGAATCTGGGAACGCTGCAGGGACAGCTGGAGATGGCTGGGGACATTAGGGACACCTTGGGGACACTCCTGGGGACACTGCAGGGACATGTGGGGACACCCCTGGGACACCTGGGGATACCTGGGACACGTCTGGGACACCCCTGGGGACACTTGGGGGTGGCTGGGGACACCTGGGGACACCTGGGACATCCCTGGGGACATCTGGGACCCCTCTGTCCCCGCTGTCCCCTCCCCTGACGCGCTCTCTTTGCAGAGGGAGATTTTCCCACCGGACACCCCGGAACGGGTGAGACCCCGATGTCCCCAATGTGTCCCCAGCGTCCCCTCATGTGCTTCTCAATGTCCCCAATGTGTCCCCAATGTGCTCTCATGTCCCTGCTGTCCCCATGTCCCTATCCCTGTGTCACTGTCCTTGTTCCTGTGTCCCTGTGTCCCTGTCCCCTCACTGTCCCTGTCCCTGTGTCCCTGTCCCTGTGTCACTGTCCCTGTGTCACTGTCCCTGTGTCCCTGTCCCCTC
>NW_005055723.1:2986-3528 GCF_000277835.1 Geospiza fortis
CTCTCCCTGTGTCCCTGGCCCTGTCCCTGTGTCCTTGTCCCTGTGTCACTGTCCCTGTGTCACTGTCCCTGTCCCTGTGTCCCTGTGTCTCTGTCCCTGTGTCCCTGTCCCTGTGTCCCTGTGTCTCTGTCCCTGTGTCCCTGTCCTTGTGTCACTGTCCCCTCACTGTCACTGTCCCTGTCCCTGTGTCACTGTCCCTGTGTCATTGTCCCTGTGTCCCTGTCCCTGTGTCACTGTCCCTGTCCCCTCACTGTCACTGTCCCTGTCCCCTCAGCGCCCAGCGCCAGGCCATGGCGTAGCTGAAGCAGCGGCTGCGGGACAGGAAGGGGACGCAGGCCTGAGGGGACAGCGGGGACACCAGGGACACACCTGGGGACACAGAGCCACCTGGGGACACGGCAGTGACACCAGGGACACACCTGGGGACACAGAGCCACCTGGGGACACGGCAGTGACACCAGGGACACACCTGGGGACACAGAGCCACCTGGGGACACGGCAGTGACACCAGGGACACACCTGGGGACACAGAGCCACCTGGG
>NW_005055723.1:3842-4856 GCF_000277835.1 Geospiza fortis
CACGGTAACAGGGGGGGCACAGTGACAGTGACAGGGGACACGGTGACAGAGGGGACACAGTGACAGAGGGGACACGGCGGTGACAGTGGAGACATGGTGACAATGGGGACACAGTGACAGAGGGGACATGGTGACAGCAGGGACACAGCGGTGACAACAGGGACATGGTGACGGTGACAGGGGACACGGTGACAGAGGGGACACAACGGTGACAATGGGGACACAGCGGTGACAGAGGGCACACGGTGACAGAGGGGACACAGGGGTGACAATGGGAACACGGTGACAGAGGGGACACAACAGTGACAACGGGGACACGGTGACAATGGGGACATGGTGACAGGGGACACAGTGACAGAGGGGACACAGTGACAATGGGGACATGGTGACAATGGGGACACGGTGACAGAGGGGACATGGTGACAGAGGGGACACGGTGGTGACAATGGGGACATGGTGACAATGGGGACACGGTGACAGAGGGGACATGGTGACAGAGGGGACACGGTGGTGACAATGGGGACATGGTGACAATGGGGACACGGTGACAGTGGGGACACGGTGACAGAGGGGACACAGCGGTGACAGAGGGGACATGGTGACAGAGGGGACACGATGGTGACAATGGGGACACGGTGACAGAGGGGACACAGCGGTGACAGAGGGGACACGGTGACAGAGGGGACGCTCCGCTGGCTCATCGTGGCCGCACTGTGACAGTGGCGCTGTGGCCCTGGCGGTGACACAGGACACGCCTGGCACTGCCCTGTCACCGTGGGCACGCTGTGACACCGGTGCCACCGCCGTGCTGGTGACACAGGGGACAGTGACAGCACCCGATGGCATCGCTGTGGTGACACAGGGGACACGTGGCAGCGCCTGATGGCATTGCCGAGACAGCGTTGGTGACAAAGGGGACAAGTGACAACAGTCAGTGGCAGGGTTGTGGTGGCATTGGTGACAGAGGGGACGTGTGACATCAGCCAGTGTCACACGCTGTGGCTGTGTTGGTGG
>NW_005055723.1:4876-5958 GCF_000277835.1 Geospiza fortis
GTCGCAGCATGGGTGACAAAGGTGACGTGTGACAACAGCTGATGGCATCAATGGCATCGCCGTGACCGTGTTGGGGACAGGGGACAGTGACAGCAGCCGGTGTCACTCGCTGTGACAATGTTGGGGACAGTGACAACAGCCGGTGTCACTCGCTGTGACAATGTTGGTGACAGGGGACAGTGGCAGTGTCCTGCTGCTGTCGCTGTGGCAGCATTGGTGACAAAGGTGACGTGTGACAACAGCTGATGGCATCAATGGCATCGCTGTGACCGTGTCGGGGACAGGGGACAGTGACAGCAGCCGGTGTCACTCGCTGTGACCATGTTGGGGACAGTGTTGGTGACAATGTTGGGGACAGCAGCCAGTGGCGCTCACTGTGACAGTGTTGGTGACAGAAGGGACAATGACAACAGCCAATGTCACACGCTGTGGCTGTGTTGGTGACAGAAGGGGTGTGTGACAGTGACTGATGTCACACAGTGTGACAGTGTTGGTGACAGTGACAGCAGCCGGTGTCACTCGCTGTGACAGTGTTGGGGTGACAGAAGGGGGGTGTGACAGTGACTGATGTCACACGCTGTGGCTGTGCTGGGGGGACAGAAGGGGTGTGTGACAGTGACTGATGTCACACGCTGTGGCTGTGCTGGGGGGACAGAAGGGGTGTGTGACAGTGACTGATGTCACACGCTGTGGCTGTGCTGGGGGGACAGAAGGGGTGTGTGACAGTGACTGATGTCACACGCTGTGGCTGTGTTGGTGACAGAAGGGACAATGACAACAGCCAATGTCACTCGCTGTGACAGTGTTGGTGACAAAAAGGGCTTGTGGCCATCGCTGTGACCGTGTTGGTGACACAGGGGACAGTGACAACAGCCGCTGTCACTCCCTGTGACAGTGTTGGTGACAATCTTGGTGACAAAGGGGACAGGGGCAGCATCCGCTGTCACTCGCTGTGGCAGTGTTGGTGACAGTGTTGGTGACAGGTGACAATGCCAGCCCCTGCTGTCACTGTGTTGGTGACAGGTGACAATGGTTGACAATGCCAGCCCCTGCTGTCACTGTGTTGGGGAACGGGGACAAAG
>NW_005055723.1:6063-6694 GCF_000277835.1 Geospiza fortis
CCCGAGGCCACCCCGGCCACGTGGCCAGCCCCGTGTCCTGCGCTGCTGGGGACACGTGTGTGACACGTGTGACACGTGTGTGATACATGTAACACGTGTGATAATGAGTGTGTGACGTGTCAGGGACACGTTTGGGGACACGTGCCACCCCCGGCTGTCCCCACCCCAATAAACGGCGCTGGCACTGCCCGCAGGGTGGCACCAGGGTGTCCCCAGGGTGTCCCCAGGGTGGCACTGCCGTCCCTTAGTGCCACCTGTGCCCCTCGGTGTCCCCCGGTGCCACCCCTGCGGGCGTCCTGTGTCCCTCAATGTCACCGGAGTGCTCTGGGTGTTCCTTGGTGCCACCCCCAGTGCCACCCTCGGTGCCACCCCCATGTCCCCAAGGTCCCCTCCAGTGTCACTCACCCCCGGTGCCACCCCCAGAGGTGTCGGTGCCACCCCCTGCCCAGTGTCACCTCCGGTGCGTCCCCATGAGTGTCACTCACTCCCGGTGCCACCCCCAGAGGTGTCGGTGCCACCTCTCTGCCCAGTGCCACCCTCAGTGCCACCCCATGTCCCCAGTGTCCCCATGGGTGTCACTCACACCCAGTGCCACCTCCAGAGGTCTCAGTGCCACCCTCAGTGCCACCCT
>NW_005055724.1:0-4380 GCF_000277835.1 Geospiza fortis
AGCACAACCAACATGCAATCAATAAAGTTTTCTTCCACTTTCTCGGGCCTCATGTTGGGCACCACTAGATGTCTTTGTCCTGGTTCAGGGCAAATTTAGGAGAGAACTCCCAAAGGGGTTCCTCTAGAAAAGCAAATTCAATTGGCTCCTCCCCCAACCGGTTTGGGAAAAAATACCTCCTTAGAGAAAAGTGGAAAAAACCCTATTAAACAATAAAACCTAAACAGTATTAAACAATAAAACTTGCTTCTCCAAAAGAGATGACAAACTCAGAAAAGTCCCCTCCCTGGGTTGCAGCTTGGCTCACTCAGTCTCTTAACAGTCTTTCCGGCGCTGGAAATGTCGTGGCCCAGGCCCAGCCCAGTGGGCTACAGGTGCAAGCTGCCTGTGCTCTTCTGGTTGTTCAGTCCAGAGCAGGTTTAAACAGGTCCAAAGAAAAGGGAAAAAACCCACAGTCCAGGGAACTTCTTTGCTTTAGCTAGCTAAAACTACCTAAAACAAAGGAGCGCTCTGTCCCACTGTCTGTCCATACACAGACAACTACAGTCCAGGAGCAGGAACACTGCCATGTGTCACAGACATTCCTTTTATGAAAAATCCTCTTTCAGGATTTTTCTTGCTGAAGCTGAGAGTTTCAGCAACAAGACATAAACAATAGATTATCTGCTGCTGTGGAATGCAGCAAGTCTGTCTGGATTGGCCCAACTTGCATGTTTATAATTAATGGCCAATCCAGAACTGAGATCTCTCGGACACAGTCCAAGAGAGCTGGTTTGTTATTCATTCTTTCTTTACTTTTCTTAGGTAGCTAGCAGCTTCTGGAAACTCTCCTTTCTTTTTCTTTTTAGTATAGTATAGTATATGTATATATCATAACATAATAAATCAAGCGTTCTGTAATGGAGTCAAGGATCTACGTCTCTTCCTTCACCCAACTACCCTTGTGACCACCGTCAACAAGTGTTATATTCTGATTTGCACTCTTTCAATAACACATATTCTGAAAATTTTTCTATGTGTATCTCCAACCCCTTCCTTGCCTCCCACTTACTAGGATATTGTTTTTGCCTTACCAGCCTAGCTTCAGGTTTGAGAGTAATCCTCATCGGTTTGGCCTCCCCTGATGGTCCATGCATCTCAGTTGCCCATACCAACAGGGTTACAGCATTGTCTGCCTCGTTTGGAATTTCTTCCAACTCTTCTGATCCCTGAAACATAAAATCTTTGCCTCGATGGCTTTTGATTTTGGTGTTTGAATTTGTATTTCCCCATTCCAGAAAGTTATTTGAGCATTCAATTTTCCCAATAAATCTCTCCCCAACAAGGGGATTGAACATTCAAGCATATACAAATTGGTGTTTCCCCCACTGTTTGATTAATTTAAATAGCAATAGTTGTAAAAAAAAGCCTGTTCTCTTTCCTCTTTGATGCAATGTCGTAGTTTTACAGGAAGTAAGTTTTCTGGGATATGCTGTAGTCATGCACCCACAATGCTTACAGGTTCTGAGCTAAGTTTTCCTCTACACATATTCAGTGCTGAATAAATTGTTCCTGTATCAATTAAAAATATTTACCTTTTCATTACCCAGCAATAATGTAACCAGGGGCTTAGCTGAGGATGATTCCCCCAGTCCCTGCTGGGGATTTTTCATTTTCACTTAAGGTCTTGAACTTGATGGCTTGAAGAGACTGCAATATTAATCGTCTGCTGATGTAGGAGCTGCCGTACCTGGATCAAGCTCCTCCTTTGTTCCAGGGATTTTCCACCTCCCATATTTGCTCCCAGTGGTTTACCCACCTTTTAGATGGGGTGCGCGCACTTAAATTCCTTCTTTCCAAAACTCTTTTGATCCTTTCCCATATCCTTTTCCTGACTGTTTCCTTGACTCAATGGAAGTTGCTACCAGAATGGTGCATACTCTGCATTACCTTTTAAGTCCCGATTCAGGCTAGCCATTTGTAGCAATGGGGAACAAAGAGACATGGACCTCCTTATGCATCCGAAGGAGATTTCTTTATTGTAGAAAACACCTTGCTTATATACCTTTAGTTTCCACCAGAGAGAACCAAAACTTAACAGAAGGACACCCATTGGCTGTCTCAACAGCAGCCTGCTGTCCAGGCATCTCACCACCCAATCAGCTTCCCACTTACATGCTGTCCATGCGTTTCTCCCCACAATTGCCTTTCACCCTCCAACTGACTTCCAACTGCCCAGTCTGCTGCTGTGCCCTCCCACAGGGCTTTCTGGTAAACACAAGCATTAACAACTTTAACAAATAATACCCCATATCCCACACCCTCCTTTGAAGCTATGAGGCCTGTTTCACAGCCCTCTTCTCATTCTCTGTAACTCTCTGGACAAATTGTTAACTATTTCTGACCCTTGAGATGTCAGCATCAAGATCAGAGTAGATGTATCCTGTTCATGAGACTGGAACCTGTCCCTGAAGCATCTTCTTATTTCTTCTGTCAGAGACTGAAATAGTTCATGCCTCAAATATTGATATAAAGTTTTACTCATTATAGCAAAAACCGTATAAAGAAGACCACCCCTACCTAAAGGATGCCTGACTGGAACTTTGGACTGAAAGTCAAACAGCTGATATTAGATAAAGGGAAAACCCATTCTTCAATCACCTGAAACAAATAAGTAAACAAGGAAAAGAATGGGAGCCAAACCCATCAGCTGTGCTAAGAATTATCTCTGGCTTGCTTTGGGGTGGGGGAAGCCGTAGTCCACAGACTCATTTGCTGGAAGCAGATTTGCACAGATTCCCCCCTCCCCACTGAGGTGAGGGAAGGAAGTTTTGGTGTGTTGTAAACTCTGATCAGGGGCAGCGAACCCATCCTCCCTTATACAAACTCGCTATTGAAGCCCCAACCCTGGGACGGCCACATCAATGGGACATTCACGTGAGAGGCAGCTGAGGGTGTGCCTTAATCCATCAAAGGCCCCCCAAAGTACTCCTCAGAGTCATTCTTGAAGCCTTGTACCACAGGACTGTACATGATGCAACAAACCCAGAGCCTGTTGTAAGAGACAATGGTAAACTCCCCCCCACCCCCGGCACTGCCTGGGTTTTCCTACCTAGCCTGAGCAAATATTAACCCAACAGATTCTATGCTTTTTGGGGGAGACCTTCACCACTAAGAAGACCAGCTGGAGAGGATCAATGGAATATCATTGGGATCCACAGAGTGGTGATATTTTCCTTATTCTGTCTCTGTTGTTATAGATGAGTAATGAGATGGCTGACTCACACAATTAAGGGGTGAATATTATGTATATGTTAGGAGAAGTTTTGTAGATGTATAGTTATGTTTCCCCTTACATTGTTATCACAGGATGGCCTGGGTTGTTGGGGCATTTGGGAGGGTCAGCATGTCACTATGGCAACACCTGACCTCCAATCAAGATGTAAGAAGGTGATCACCACTGGACAGCAAAGAAGGAGTCGACTGTCAAGACTTTGGGAAGGGCTAGAGGTATAAAAAGCAAAGCACCCATTTTGTGGATGAGCACATAGTGGTTGAGTACTTTGCTCCCAGCGCTGTAATTTTTCCTTATTCAGTCTTCTGCTATATTTTTTATAAGATTTAATAGACCTTTAAAATTTTTAAAAGTCGACATCGTTTCTCACTAATCAGCACTCGTCCGGGATCTACACCTCATGTCCATGGCCCTAGGAGTTTTCAAAAGAGAGGCTCGCCCGCTGCAAGTTCAGTGGCTCAGTCGACTTCTCCTGGGACCACCGGTGATTTCAGGTTGAAACCCCGAGGACAGTGGAAGACTGAATAATGAGAAAGAAGAGGGGGAAGGTGAGTACCATCCTCATAACTATTTTGGCCAGATTATTATTCCGTAATCCAGGTGTACAAATGTTAGCTTCAGACAAGTAATACACGGAACCCGTCCTGGTCTGTTGGAGCTTCAGGATATTGGATGGTCAGAAATATAGGGAGGGACGCATGAGAAAGGAAAGCAGGGCCCCCTGGCTGGCGGGACACATGGAATAGAAGGATTTACAGGAACTCAAGAGTATCTGGAAACGCCAGATTGAGAGTCCCCAGGTTTATGGTGAGAATCGCCCATTGGTGGGGACTGTACTCGTATCGGGGTGAGGAGTTGCAGCAGCTTTCCCATCTCACAGGCACAAAGGGAGCCAGGGAGCTGCTCCACATAGAGTCGCGGCGTACGCAACGCTCGGCACGGTGGGCTTCTGGTGTGCACTCAGCGGGATAACTTCCAGAGCTTGCCAACCCAAGGTAAGAGGGGGCCAGGATCGGTGTGGGGCTTCCCAGGCAGGGGCCACGAGCCATGCGGGGCTTCCCAGGCACAGTCCACAAAATCGCAAGGGCGCTGCATGAACAGTAGCT
>NW_005055724.1:4964-6693 GCF_000277835.1 Geospiza fortis
GTTCGGTGATAACAGTGGTCCCCGGATTGTAGGCGAGTTGTTTTTTTTTACTTTCCAGAAGAAAGGTAAAGTTTTTTTCTTCTTTATCTTTCCTCCTTTCTTTTCTTTCTTTTTCGTTCCTTTCTTTTCCCCTCTTGGAAAGGTGGGCCTTGTTGGGAGGGCCTGTGGTTATCTGTCAGTCTGGGATTGGGAACAAGTAGGGAAGACCCCGGGGAAGAAGGAGGAAGTGAAGAGGTACCAACAGGTATATCCCTGGATAGCCTACTGGGAAGGAAACTAGCCCAGTGGAAATATGACTCCAACTCCAGAGATAAGGAAGAGCTCAAAATGATACAGTACTGCATGGTAGAATGGACTAAAATGGAAATTAGGACCGATCATGTACACTGGCCAAGATATGGGTCAGACGAAGGATAAATATGTTGGACTTTAAACATCTATGTAAGAGCTAAGAAACCATTCAATCAGGAAGAGAGTAACTATGCTCCCTGCTGGGAAGAGGAGACTTCACCCTCAAAGGTAAGCGTGGTTATAGTATCAGAAAATAAATAATGGGACCCATTAGACTATTTGCCCCCTCCCCCTCTACTAGCACCAACTGCACCTCCCTTGCCCTCCGATGGGCCTAGTCAAAAACACTAGAACAGAGTGGCACAACAAGAGGAGAGCAGATCAGGGGATGGGAGCCAAGCAGTGGGATTATATCCTCTGAGGGAAGTACCACTGGGTGGGGTGCAGGGAGGAATTGGATTTGTAACTGTACCACTCAATTCCACTGATGTGAGAATGTTCAATAAAAAATTAAAAGGATTACTAGAGGATCCCATTGGATTAGCAGAAAAGTTAGACCAGTTTCTGGGGCCCAATATTTATACATGAGAAGAAATACAATCAATAATGACCATGTTGTTTACACCAGAGGAAAGACAGATGATCTGGGTGGCTGGGATATGGATATGGGAAAGGGAGCATATGCAAGGACCTCCTGGGAACCTGAAAATGCCCACAGTGCACCCTAATTGGGACCACAACAGCACCAGGGGAAGGCAAGACATGGAGGAATACAGAACATTATTTATAAGAGGTATCAAGGAAGCTGCTCCACGAAATCAGAATGCTCGTAAGGCTTTTGAAGACCAGCAAAAGAGGGAAGAAACCCCAACAGCGTGACTAGAAAGATTGAGGAAAAATATGAGGCAGTATTCAGGGATTGACCCTGATACAGTAGCCAGACAGATCTTGCTAAAGATAAATTTTGTCACCCATGCTTGGCCAGATATACAGAGAAAGTTTAAAAAGTTAGATGGTTGGCAAGAAAGGCGATTGGAAGATCTCTTAAGAGAGGCAAAGAAGATGCATGTAAAGGTGTATATTGTTTGACGCTGGTGCAATGTCAGTGCCCCCATGACAATATATTCTCCCTAGTGTCTACTGTGAGATGTGACCAGAAATAGAGCAAAGCAGGCTCCAGCTTAGGAATAAAGGGGGAAAAAACTTTATTACCCTACAACTATATGTAAAAAGAAACACACACCGAACTCAGAATGAAAACCTTCCAAAACATTCCTCCTCCCCTCATCCAATTTCCAGTACATCACAGTAAGACAAAACCTTGGATTCTCAATTCAGTTACCACCCCTCAGATCACCAACTCTCAGTCCATCACCACCCTTCAGATAATCAATGCTCAGTTCATCGAGAAGAGTCCCTCTTGTACCATAGGCTTCCC
>NW_005055725.1:0-1032 GCF_000277835.1 Geospiza fortis
TGTCCCTGCAATGTCCCCAGTGTCCCCAGGGCACCGTACCAGGCGCAGCTTGCTGTGCACGTTGAACTCCCACCAGTACAGGTGGTACAGGTACAAGAAGAAGTCGTCCCTAGATGTCCCCAGGTGTCCCGTGGCTGTCCCTATTTGTCCCTGTGGCGTCCCCAAGTGTCCCCAGGTGTCCCCAATGTCCCCAGGTGTCCATACCAGGCGCAGCTTGCTGTGCACGTTGAACTCCCACCAGTACAGGTGGTACAGGTAGAAGGAGAAGTCGTCGTCCCCGGAGCTGCTGGTGTAGGACAGAACGTAGCGACCGCACTTGGAGAAACCCAGGAAGATGTGCCTGGGGACAGGACAGGGGACATCAGGGCACAGGGAGAGGACAGAGGGACATGGGGGGGGGACACCAAAACGGGGACAAAAGAACGCGCAAAATGGCGGGACATCAAAATAGGGACAGGGAAGGGACAAGGGGACGTGAGAGGGACACGAAAAATGAGCCAGGGAGGGGACAAGGTGACACACAAAATGGGGGGGACAACAGACGTGGGACAAAGCAGGGGACACACAGAGCGGAGGTCACTCCAGGGCCCCCACAGAAATGGGGACCTCTGAAAATTTGGGGTCCCCTCTCACAGATTTAGGATCCTCCCCACAGAGATTTAGGATCCCCTCACAGATTTTTGGGGTCCCCCCTCACAGATTTTTGGGGTCCCCCCTCACAGATTTTTGGGGTCCCCCCTCCCTGCCCACAGGAACTCCTCATCCACGATGCTCTTGAGGGTGACGCACACGCGCGGCGGAAGCTTCCGGAACAGGCGGGGGGAGAGCTGCCCGCTGAGCTGGGGGGGCACCAAGGCCCCCCAAAATCCCCCCCAACACCCCCCAACACTGGGGGGTGCCTGAGTTGGGGGGGTCCCACATCGACCCCCGCAGCCCCTCAGCCCTCAGAGACCCCCCCAAAATTCCTCAGAAACCCCCCTCAAACTCCTCAAAGAGCCCCCCAACCCCTCAGAGAACCCCCCCCTCAAAACC
>NW_005055725.1:2637-3367 GCF_000277835.1 Geospiza fortis
GCGAGTATTTTGTGGGCTGTGATGAATTCGGGGGCATCCAAGATTTTTTTGGGGTGGGATCACCAAGATTTGGGAGGTCCCAAGGTTTGGGGGTGGTCCAGGATTATTTTTTGGGGGGGGTCACCAAGATTTTGGGGGTGTCCAGGATTTTTGGGGCAGAAACACCAGGATTTGGGGGTGTCCAGAATTTTTTGGGGTGGAAACACCAGAATTTAGGAAGGTCCAGCAGGGACCGGGGATCGTCCAGAATTTTTGGGGTGAGACCTCCAGAATTTGGGGGTGGTCCAGGATTTTTGGGGCAGGATTATCAGGATTTGGGAGCGTCCAGGATTTTTTTGGGCAGGAACCCCAGGATTTGGGAACATTTCCGACCCACAGGATTTTTGGGGCGGGACCACCCGAACTTGGGCGTGTCCCGGACGCTCCGGGGGCGTTCCCCCGCCTCAAAGCGGGGTGGGAATTGGGTCGGGGGTCTCACCCACCCTCTCCCCTTGCATCCCGAGGCGCCGCGCGGCTTCCGTGTAGAGCCTCAGGTGCCGCTCCAGGTGCTCGGCGTACTCTACAAACGCCAAATAAAACGGGATAAAACAGCGGGAAAACGGGATAAAACAGCGGGAAAACGGGGGGGAAAAATCGGAATTTTGGGGTTCCAACCCCTCTCACCCGTGCGGAATTGGGGGCCCCCCGCCTGCAGCCGGGCCCGCAGCCCCTGGATGCGCCGGAGCAGCTC
>NW_005055725.1:4329-4724 GCF_000277835.1 Geospiza fortis
GGCCACGGGGGGACACACGGACACGGTGGGACCGGGACACACGGACACGGTGGGACACACGGACACAGTGGGACCGGGGACACACGGACACCGTGGGGATGGGGACACACGGACACCGTGGGGATGGGGACACACGGACATCATGGGACCGGGACACACGGACACCGTGGGGATGGGGACACACGGACATCATGGGACCGGGACACACGGACACCGTGGGACACACGGACACCGTGGGACCGGGACACACGGACACGGTGGGACACATGGACACGGTGGGGATGGGGACACACGGACACCGTGGAACACACGGACACCGTGGGGATGGGGACACACGGACACGGTGGGACACACGGACACCGTGGGGGTGGGGACACACGGACACCGCGGGACCA
>NW_005055725.1:5042-6693 GCF_000277835.1 Geospiza fortis
GGCCACGGGGGGACACACGGACACGGTGGGACCGGGACACACGGACACGGTGGGACACACGGACACAGTGGGACCGGGGACACACGGACACCGTGGGGATGGGGACACACGGACACCGTGGGGATGGGGACACACGGACATCATGGGACCGGGACACACGGACACGGTGGGACCGGGACACACGGACACCGTGGGGATGGGGACACACGGACATCATGGGACCGGGACACACGGACACCGTGGGACACGCGGACACCGTGGGACCGGGGACGGCAGGAATGGGTGGAATGAAGGGATGGTGGGGATGGGAATGGTTGGGAATGGTGGGAATAGCGGGGGCGGGAATGATGGATAATCCTGGGAATGAGGGGGAATGGTGGGAGCACCGGGAAAGAGGAAAGGGGCACATCTGGAACCTCGGGATGGAGGAAGGGGCACATCTGGAACCGCGGGATGGAGGAAGGGGCACATCTGGAACCATGGGATGGAGGAAGGGGCACATCTGGAACCTCGGGAATCCCAGATTGGAGGAAGGGGCACATCTGGAACCACGGGAATCCCCAGGCTCAGGAATCCCAGGGACGGAGGAAGGGGAAGGTGCACATCTGGGACAGTCAGGATGGAGGAAGGGGCACATCTGGAACCTCGGGAATCCCAGATTGGAGGAAGGGGCACATCTGGAACCACGGGAATCCCCAGGCTCAGGAATCCCAGGGACGGAGGAAGGGGAAGGTGCACATCTGGGACAGTCAGGATGGAGGAAGGGGCACATCTGGAACCTCGGGAATCCCGAAATTCCCGCTCACCTCCAGCTGCTCCCGCAGCTCGCAGCTCCCCTCCAGCCCCTCGAGGCGCAGCACAGCCGAGCCCAGAGCGCGCTCGGGCCGGAACAGCCCCCTGAGGGTGGGGTCAGGGCAGTCAGCGCCACAAAAATGACCCAAAAAGTGCCCCAAAAAGGAATCCCCGCCCCCAAAAATGCCCCAGGAA
Source organism: Geospiza fortis (assembly GCF_000277835.1). Taxonomy (NCBI): domain Eukaryota; kingdom Metazoa; phylum Chordata; class Aves; order Passeriformes; family Thraupidae; genus Geospiza; species Geospiza fortis. The sequence goes on from NW_005055725.1 coordinate 6,030, forward strand.
GGAATCCCCGCCACAAAAATCCCAATAAACGCCCCAAAAATCCCAATAAGTGCCCAAAAAAATGCCCCAAAAATCCCAATAAAGGTCCCAATAAATGCCCCAAAAAATCCCAATAAATGCCCCAAAAATCCAAATAAATGTCCCAATAAATGCCCCAAAAATCCCATCAATGCCCCAGGAAGGAATCCTCACCCCAAAAATGCTGCAGGAACGAATCCCCACCCCAAAAATGCCCTGGGAAGGAACCCCCGACCCCAAAAATTCCAAAAGATGCCCCAAAAATCCCAATAAATGGAAATTTTCCAACTTGTGCGCTGTGGTTTTGTGCTGGTTTATGCATTTTCTGTGTTATTCCTCTATTCCCACTGCATTTCTCATGTTATTTTTCTGTATTTCCCACTGCATTTCCAGTGTTACTGTCTCTGTTATTTTCTGTGATATTTTCTGTGTTACTTTTTAAATTTCCCACTGCATTTTCTGTGATATTTTCTGAATTCCCCCACTGTATTTTCTTGATTTCCCACTGCATTTCCTGTGTTATTTTCCGTTATTTCCCGCGTTATTTTCCGTTATTTCCCGCATTATTTTCCGTTATTTCCCGCGTTATTTTCCGTTATTTCCCACGTTATTTTCCGCATTATTTTCTGTTATTTCCCGCGTTATT
>NW_005055726.1:0-1061 GCF_000277835.1 Geospiza fortis
TTTCCCCGTCCCCATTCCCGTTGTCCCCGTTGTTCTCGTTCCCATCCCCATTCCCAATTCCTCGTTTCCCATTTTTTCCCATTTTTTCTCCCATTTTGTCCCCGTTGCTCCCAGAACAGCTCTCAGTTCCTGAAGCACACTCGGCGCCGCCGCCTCACCGTGGAGGATTTCAACCGAGCTCTGCGCTGGAGCAACGTCGAGGTGGGGACAGAGGGGACACTGGGGACACTGGGGACACCGGTGACATGCCCAGTCCTTGCAGTGTCCCCAAATCCCCAGGCGTCCCCAATGTTCTCGCTGTCCCCAATGTCCTGGAGTGTCCCCAGTGCCCCAAATGTCCCCAGTGTCCTCCAACATCTCTGATATCCCAAATGTCCCCACGGCTGTTCCTCACGCCCTCAGGCTGTGGGTGGCTGCAGCGCCCAGAACTCTGTCCCTCAGTGTCCCTCAGTGTCCCCAGTGATGTCCCCAATGATGTCCCCAATGTCCCCAGTGATGTCCCCAGTGATGTCCCCAATGATGTCCCCAGTGATGTCCCCAGTGATGTCCCCAATGTCCCCTCTGTCCCCAGGCCGTCTGTGGCTGCGGCTCGCAGGACTCGCTCCCGTTCCGGCCCCTCCGGGACTCGGATTTGTTTTTCCCCGAGGATCGGGAGGTGAATCTGCTGGAGCTGGCGCTGGCCACCAACATCCCCAAGGGCTGCGCCGAGACTGCTGTGAGAGGTGCGCCCCAAAATATCCCCAAATATTCCCTGGGAACCCAAAACCTCCCCTGGGAACCCCAAAATATCCCTGAGAGCCCCCCAAGGGCTGTGCTGAGATTTCTGCGAGAGGTGCACCCCAAAAATGTCCTGGGAACCCCAAAATGTTCTCTGGGAACCCCAAAATCTCAGCCCCTCCCCCCGTCCTGCAGTGCACGTGTCCTACCTGGATGGCAAAGGGAACCTGGAGCCGCAGGGAGCAGGTCAGGAACGACCCCCCCGAGACCCCCCAAGAACCCCTGGGACACCCCCAGACCCCTTGGGACCCCCAAAACCTTCGGGACCTCCCTGGGACCCCTCC
>NW_005055726.1:2194-2678 GCF_000277835.1 Geospiza fortis
GCGACTACGCCGCGCGGCTGCTGGGCCGCATCTTCTGGTGGGCACGGGGGGCTTGGGGGGTCCCGGGGGGTCCTGGGGGTCTCACGAGGGGTCGGGGCCCGCAGGGGTTCCGGGAGGAGGGGAGGGATGAGAATGGTAGCTCGGTGTTTGTAATGGAATATAAATCACAAAAGGAAAAATCCCCCTTGCGGTGGTTGGTTATTTTGTGGTTTGTATCAGATTGAAAGGGAATTGTGTGGTGGGATTATGCTAAAAGAGGGGATAAAACAGAGTTCATCAGAAGGGAAGGAAAAGGGAAAAGGAAGGGAAGGGAAGGAAAAGGGAAAAGGGAAAAGGAAGGGAAGGGAAGGGAAAAGGGAAAAGGAAGGGAAGGGAAGGGAAGGGAAAAGAAAGGGGAAAGGAAAAGGGAAGGAAAGGAGAAAAGAAAATGGGAAAGGAGAAAAAAGGGAAGGAAAAGGAAAAAAGAAAAAGGAAAGGGAAGGGA
>NW_005055726.1:6198-6675 GCF_000277835.1 Geospiza fortis
CGGCGGCGCGACAGCAGCGCACGAATCGCGACACCGTGCGCGCCGTGACGTTGGCGGCCACGTTGTGGCTGAGCTCGAAGGGGTCCTGCAGGGTCAGGGGGCCCGGGCGGAGACCCCCGAGAGCCTCGGGAGGGGGGCGAGGCAGAGCTCGGCCCTCCAGGGGGGACAGGAGGAGCCCCCCGAAATCCAGGGAGCCGAAATAGGAGAAGAATTCGGCCAGGAGGGAGGCTGGGATGGGGGGAGAGGGGGTGGTTAGAGAGGGGTGGAGGCACCCCCGGAAATGTCCAGGAGATCCCCAAAATCAGGCAGAAATAACCCCGAAAATAGCCTCAAAACAAGGCAGAAACTGCCCGAAAATCACTCCCAAAAACACCCTCAAAACCACCCAGAAAGCCCCCCCAAATCACCCAGAAGCAACCCCAAAAACACCCCCAAAACCACACCAAAAATACCCTCAAAATCACCCAAAAAATCCCC
>NW_005055727.1:0-2090 GCF_000277835.1 Geospiza fortis
GCCTCTGTGGTATGGGGGACAATGGTTCAAATATAAATACTGGGAGACCTTTCCGATTCATTACATCACACTCTTGCAAACCTTGCAAAATTCCTGTGGCTTCATGGCACCCCAGAAGAATTTGAGTCAGACAACGGGACTCTTTTCAGAAATAGCCTCATAGACACCTGGGGCAGAGAGCCTGGTATGGAGTGGATATATATCATATTCCCTATTATGCACCAGCCTCTGACAAAATTGAATGGTACAATGAACTGTTAAAAAGCTCATTGAAACCTGACAGCACACCAGCCCTCCTGGTCTTGAAGACATCTAGGATGGATAGAATCCACAGTAATGGTCTAAATAAACGCAACAGACATCTTGGAGGGATGGTCACTGACTATGGGAATGATACATATGCTTATATATATATATATAGTTGGGAGGTGTAGGATTTGGGCATGATATGGATGGTATAGTATAAGGGGTTGTCTTGGTTTGAAAAGACAGGTGTCTGCTAAGGAAGGTAGGAGCCTCCCTTGAAATGGAGAATGTAAACCCTCTCCCCTCTGAATTTTTATAATTTTGAAATTATGGGGCTCTCAGGCAAAGATATGGGAGTAGGAATAACAGTTCTTTATTAGGGAAAAAATAAAAATAAAATAAAAATGCTGTAATACAAAACAACATTGACAGAGTCAGAATATGACTTGACACCCTGTTGGTCAGGGTGTTGGTAGCAGTCCTATTAAATGGTGGCTGCAGTCTTCCTGGAGTGACAGATGCGGTTCTGTTGAAGCAGTGATCCTGTAGAAGGGTGTAGGTTTCCTCTGAAGGTCTAGTAGTGGTGTAGATGGGCCTGTTCTTGCTCTAGGAATCCAGTGGAAAAGAAAGCCGCTCATCTGAGAATTCAGTGGAAAAGGCTGCCTGTGGTGTTCTAAATCTCAAATTATAGCCAGGTAGGAATGCTTGCCTTCTCCCCCAGGTGGAGCATCTCACAATGGGATGATGTAATTTTATCAGTCATGCAGTGAGACTCAATGGCCCATTACAAAAAGATATTTCCTGGAGGGAGTATTGGTTGTAGAAGAGATAAAGAAAACTGCCTCATCTGGTTTTAAGAGGTGGCCTGATTAATAGAAGATAACTGTCCTACCTCTAATAGATGGCAATAGAATACACACTCCCATTTGCAAACTAAGATGGGGGGGATTGTCACCCTTGAGTCAGGAACGGGTGAAGAAGTGACACATAGACTCTAGGTCTCCAGAAGGCTAATAATCCAGTTTATTAGAAACCCATTTCTTTTTATACACTATTCCAATACAGGTGGACCTGATTGGTCCTTTAATCAACACACCGTCACCAGTGGCTAATTAAGAAACCACCCTTTGGTAAACACCTTATGAGAAACAACTGCTCAAAACACCAGCTGCAAGATTGTTTTTAATTCTTTGTCTCAGCCTTCTCAAACTCCCCAGAACAATTCCTGGGAAAGTTTATCTGGCTTTCTCTCTCTGACCAGGCTGTCACAACCACAGTGGATAACATCCTGGTTCTGTCCAGGACAGGGTTATTTTTCACAGTAGCCAGGAGGGAGCAAGGCTAGGACCCATAGGTTATTCTAAACCACCTCGTGTCATTTTCTGGGAAGGGGAGAATGGCTCACTTCCAGATTGGGGTAGCATGGTAAAGTGAATGGTTGGCTATTGTCAGGAGTTTCCTTAGAGGGGTGAGCAATAATGTTTCTCTTCTTGTAGACTTCTGTTATTAATATTGTTGCTGTTACTATTCATTTTCATATTTCATTGCTGTTTACAGTAAATAATTTTTATCTCAACCCATGATCTTTACCTTTTATGCCTCTGTCTTAGGTTACAATTTCATTTGTAGTTAAAGTATGCATTCTATTACCATCTACATAAGCTGTTAAGATATTGTCCTGGTTCAGGACAAAATTAGGGGAAATCTCCAAAAGGGAGTTCCCCCCCCCTCCCCAAACACCGGGTTCGGGAAGGAATTCCTCGGAGGAGCAAAGTGGAAAACAAAACCTATTTATTGACAAATAACAAAAGAACACTCCCCAACACAAGAAAAGAAAAGAAAAA
>NW_005055727.1:2286-6672 GCF_000277835.1 Geospiza fortis
AAGCCAGAAAAAAACAAAAAAAAAAAAAAAAGGCAAAGTCCCCCCACCCCCCCCCCCCCCCCCCCCCCCCGCCCCGCCGCGGCAAGACGGCCGGGAGGGGGGAGAGAGAGAGAGAGAGAGAGAGAGAGGAAAAAAAACACAGCTGCCAGACACAATACACGATATTGGGATAAAAGCGGTCATCCCACGACAGATATGCGGGGCAGTGTTCTTTATATTCTCCATGACTTAGCCCTGATAACTCCCTCCAGGGGCTATGTCCACTAAGGGGCCATCCTTCTGTGCTTGCGCACCGCTCTCTGGTGGTCGTCTGGTAGTCGTAGGGAGGAAGTAAACGAGCTTTCCAACGTCCTCCTCAGGGGTGAACTTTTCACCTCATCTCCTTGCGCATGCTCCCCGGTCTCTTGGTTGCAGTTCAAACTGCAAGACTGGTTTTGGCCAGTTTAGGGGTCCAAACAGTCTTCCTTATCAAAGTAGCCTTGCATTCTTTCATCCTGCTTTTGCAAGCACAGTAAATGTTAAACATTGTCTAGTTAGCTACCCCTAATCAATCACTCTTTAACCCCTAACTCCCTTGTATCACCACCAGGGATGTGTTTAGAAGCTGAAGTTTTGGTCACATCTTTCCGTCGTGCTGGAGATGACCTTTCTGTCCAGAGACTGGGAATTTTCTCCTGAAGCAAGAGGCAAAGCTGGAGGAGCTGTTAAGGAGTCACTCACCAGCTACCCTTGATAACATCCCTCTCTGGTGGGTCTCATCCTTGTTGGTATCCCGGGTTGTGAGGATGCCTTCATTATTCCCAACTCCCATGCAACCAAGATAGGAAGCTGAGCAAGCTTTGTCGCTATTGGGTAAGAAACGACACAGACCCACCAGAAGGCTGGTTTGCACAGCAGCAGCTTTAATACAAAAAATTCTCACTTTTTATAGACTATTACGATACATTTCACCTGATTGGCTAATTACCAAAAAACACCTTTCTTATAAGCAATCTTTGAGAAAAACAGGAAAACAGACAGTAGGAAAACACCACCTGCAGGTTGTTTATAATACCAAGCTATCATTGTTTCTCTACAACTCCCTAAAAGTCTCACAAGTCATCCGTGAGAAAACTTACCTGGTTTTCTCACTCTCTGACCAGGCTGTCACATCCACAGGTCACCCTTTTTGTTTAAAGGAGGAGGCGGTGTTTGTAATCCTCTGCGAGGCCCCTTGCAGAAAGGGGAACAAACACAGCTCCAGAGTTTCCTCTAACAGTTGCTAGTTATCAATCAGAAGCTCAATTGGACACCGATTTAAAATGGTCAGAGAGACTGGATCTTGTGATTCTCTCTTACAAGAAATGCACTCTTAATCCTAAAATCATTTACTTCTTCTAATAGAATCTCAATACTAAGTGTAATATAATAACAACTTATCATTAATTTGTTCAAAGAACTGACAGTCTTAGCCTGTCAACAGTCCTTTTTCAGAAGCAAAGGATGGAACGTTCATTCCCCACTCATGGAGGGGCCATCTGATTGATGGTCATCATCTTGATCATCGTTCAGAGGTTGCCTATTGGCCACATTCTCTTTTTGGTGTCACAAATCAGGGTGGACACGCATTGCAGGTACCCATCGTACTCCAGTATCTGTGGAAACACATGCATACTCATGGCCCCAAGTGATAAGGTCATATGGGCCCTCCCACTTATTAGTGGTTCGGTCCCATATTCGGACCTTTGCTCGAAGCAAGTGCGTCTCACCTGAAGAATGCAATGAGAGAAAATTATTTAGAATGACAGGATTCTCTGAATTCTGTGGCACTGTAAGATGGTTGATTGTATATAAGGCATTGTCTAGTTGACTGTGTGGTGTTTTTCCAGGCATTCCCCTTTTTTGTTTGTCCAGAACACGCTTCAAGGTACCATGAGCACGTTCAACAATGGCCTGGCCCGTTGGAGAGTGCAGGATACCAAGCTTGTGTGACACTCCCCATAGGCGCAGAAACTACCGCGTCTTCTGTGAGACATAGGTGGGGCCATTGTCAGTTTTCACAGAATAAGGTATTCCCAAGACTGCAAAAGCCATCCTCCAATGGGCAATCACGTCGGGACCCTTTTTTATAGTGTGAGCAGAGGCCCACATGGCGGACGAGAAGGTGTCAATAGACACGTGCACATTATTAAGTCAGCCAAATTCAGTGATGTGAGTGACATCTGTTTGCCAAAGCTGCAAGGCCTTTAGGCCTCCGGGGTTCACCCCCACTGGTAAAGGTGCAGCAAGTCCATGACAGTCAGTGCAAGAATTGACAATGTCATGAGCCTCAGTTGGCATCAAATGAAACTGTTTCTGCAGGGTATGGTGCACTTTGATGGAAAAACTCATGCGACGCCATGGCTTGCGCAATCTTCTCAGGCTGAGGCGCTACCCACGCAGGGTTAGCCAACCTGTCAGCCGGTCAGCCCTGGCATTGCCTTCTCCTATGAAACCTGGTAAATTGGTGTGACTCTGAATGTGCAAGATGTAATACAGATGGACTCAGGCTTGAATTGCACTCCACAAGCCTTTCAATAACCAAAACAAAACTGCGTTATTGACTTCCTTCAGAAGTGAACAATCCAAACGCTTGGTTATGTCTGCAGCATAGGCAGAATCAGTAACCAAGTTCAGAGGCACCTAAGAAAATTCCTGGAATGCCATGGCAATGGCCTTTAACTCAACTAGTTGGGCCGAGCCTGACTCATGGCCCTCCAGTGTTTGCCATCCAGATTCATCCTTCCAAATAACAATGGCTTTCCCCGTTTTTCCGGAACCATCAATGAAGACAGTGGGTCCTTGCACTGGCACCCGACTGCTTTTTGGCCGCAACGACAAATTGGTTGTTTTTGTCAGCTGCAGTAACTTATGACTGGGCATATGATAGGCAATCTGCCCTGAAAAGTTCTGCAGTGCACTTTGTAAAGGAGCACTGTTAGCAAAGCTCCATTCAAAGTCTTCCCGTTCTACTGTAAGAATGATTGTCGCTGGATCAGCTGCCATCAATTGCAAACACCGTTCACGGCATTTGATTATCAAACGAGCATTCAGCTCAAACAATGAGGGTGCCGACTTTTTTGGTTGATGGGGAAAGAAGACCCATTCCAAAACATGCAAGGGATCAGACCACTTGGCACTCCATTGGCCAATGATACCCATAGGACAAAAATCTGGATTGGTAATGAAAACAGTGATAGCAATCGAAATATCTATTCTATGAACCTAACAAGCAGAAACAGCCTTTTGGACCTCCTCCAGTGTTTGTCACGCTGCAGGAGTCAATTCCCGAGGTGATCTCAGGTCAGGGTCCCCCTTTAGAGTATCATACAACGGGGACAATTGTTTTCCGGTTAGTCCCAAGTAGGAACGCAACCAGCTGATGACACCCATCAATTTCTGGGCATCATTCAAGGTCTTAATAGAATCCGAGAATTGCACCTCCTGATGCTGAATAGTTTGGTCCAGAATTTTGCCCCCCAGATACTTCCAAGGCGGGTGCTGTTGAACCTTCTCCGGGGCTACCTGCAGCCCATAAGCATGCAGAGCAGCGAACAGCTGAGGCCATATCCTCTGCAACTCATCCTGGGTGGGTGCTGCTACCAGGATGTCATCCATGCAATGATAACAACACGCATCAGGAAACTGCTTGCGAACTCCGGACAAGGCCCGAGCCACATACCACTGACAAATAGTTGGGCTATTGCGACCGCCCTGTGGCAAAACTTTCGATTGTTATCTCTGCACAGTTTCAGCATTGTTGACTGAAGGCACTGTGAAGGCAAACTTTGTTTCTTTGTTTTGTCATCAGGATGCAAAGGAATTGTGAAAAAACAATCCTTCAAATCAATGATCAAGATCTCTCATCCCGCAGGGATCATGGAGGGTGAGGGCATACCAGGCTGCAACGCCCCCATGCTTTCCATCACTGCATTAATTTTCCAGAGGTCCTGTAACAACCTCCATTTCCCAGAGTTTTTCTTTATCACAAAGACAGGAGTATTCCAGGGACTAGTGGAAGGCTCAGTGTGTCCCTGTTGAAGTTGTTCCTGGACCAATTTTTCTTTTGTCAGGGGCCACTGGTTTTCCCAGATGAGCAGCGTAGGATATTTTCGCCCTTCAACACAGTGGCCCCAATTAAAAATCCTTCCCAATTTGCACTCCTCAGGCAGCCAATACATCCTGCTCCCAAAGATTGATCGGAGTTGGAATGACATAGGGTCGTACTGCTGCTGTCTGCCCATTCACGTTACTGATCAGCACGAACCGTTGGCTCACATGGGTACGTGCCACACCTCCCACCCCTACGACAGGTGACCTCATGGGGGCCAAAGGCCACGCAGGAGGCCATGCAGAGAAGGAGATGAC
>NW_005055728.1:0-6300 GCF_000277835.1 Geospiza fortis
AGGAGGAAGCAGAGCAGAGAAACAGATTAAAAAGAGGCCTATACCTATACAGATACCAATCTATGTAACCAAACCCCATATACAAATATGTACATAAACACATTTGCTCTCTCATCTCACGACTCATTCTGCAAGTTGCAATAAACAGCTGAATCCTCTCAGTAGCTCCAACTTGTTCCTCTTACCATCCTGAATGGACAGGCAAAAGTAGCAGGAAACAATATGAACAACCCTTCAATTCTATTAAAACCTAACTCTTCAAAGATATTTTTTTTATTTTTTGTCTTCCAGGGAAGCAGATGTACCAAACACACAGGAGAACATGATTTTACTCGGTGCTGTTTGGTCTGGCAGTTGGTATGGTCAAGAACTGCTTTCCTCAGGAACAGGTGGATAATCCCTCTCTATGCAAGAACTGCATTATGAGTAATGCCTGAATGGACCAACTTGCATTTCATGTGTTAGATGGTAATCCTTACATACTCTGAGCAGTGTTTAATAAAGCAGTTAAGGGATATTGGAAAAACATCCTCTCCTGGCTTCATCTGTGATTTGTAGGTAAGAAAAAATGTTGGTTTCCAAAGAGAAAAATAGTGTTTACAATAGGGAATTTCCTAGACCTGCCTGAGAAAGCTGCACTTCAGAGAAGGCAATGAAGCAATATAGGGATCAAAAAGAAACTTAGCTTAGAATTGAGAATAAAAGCACAGAAACATGGAATACAGATTTTAACCTATCTAATACACTGAATGGCTACGACTCTGAAACTTTTATTTCAAGTTGTACAAGTTTTCATGTATTTTCCCCTCATATATTTTTAAGTAGGACTGTACAAATAAAGTAAGGAAAAGCATGAAGTACACCTAGTACTGTCTAAAGAGTGGTGTTAAACACAGGCAGAATCAAATCATGTCAAACCACGTCAAGCAATTTCTGAAGCTATCTGAAGTCTCCTGGTTAGTCGTTGACTGAAAGGAATGGTAGAACCACCAGAATAAATGTAAAAAAAGACAAGATTGGCTATCACATCTTTAATAAATATCCATGCATAAGTGCCTTCTATTATGATGAAAAGTTAGGTCAGTTCAGATCAGTGAAAGGATTCTTGCTGACTGCAGTGGGTTGGAAAATGCAAACTGGAAATAATTAACTTTGCGAAAAGATCCCAGAGAAAACATTAAACTGATCTTCATATCGTTTGTAATAAGTCTCTTTCCTCCAATAAAAACAAGATACATGCTTATAAATCACAATCGTTCCTCTGCTATTAGTCTTAGTTTGGTATTTCACACCACTCTTAAAATTGAATTTGCTGTTCTCCTTTCTATTCTTCTAGCAGTCACATGAGTAGGGACAAAAGTGCTGACAGCTCACAGTGAAGAGTCAGAAAGTGCACCCCAATTGTGTGGTTTTTTGTTTTTTTATTGCTACGTCACATACGTGTGTGACCCTCTCCTTAAGTGAGTTTCACTATAACCATTCATACCTACTAAACATCACAGCAATTCAGCAAAGGGATTAATTTGCTTCAAAAGTCAGACTCCTAAAGTCAGTGCCCTTCCTGAAGCTGCGTTCTCACCAATGGAGACCTCCTCAACAAAGCCTCTGGGGTTTATCCTGGGAGTTAAGAGCAGAAGTGCCAGCTGAGCATGTCTGCAGCTGCCAGCATCTCCTGCAGACCCTCATGCCTCCAAGCTGAGCTAGATTTTCATATATCTATACTTCTATATATCTATATATCTGTATCTCTAGATGTATCTATGTATAAATCTATCTATCCATATCCATCTCTCTATCTATCTAAACAAGATGAGTGTACCTTCAACCGCAGCAGCTCATCTCCTGTACCCGAGATCCCTGCCCTGCACCCCATGTCTGTAGGGGTGCATGTGTGTATGGGAGACCCTTTTTCTTCTGGAGCAGCAAATGGGACACAACAAATCCTACAGAGTAGGGAGTAAATTGATCAAGAGTAGAGTAAATGGAGCAAGATGCCCTCTTGAAGGCACCTGAACCGAGGATGAGATCTCCACCAGCTCTACAGGCAGTTTGGACTCAGCTCCCATGGAGGCACAGGTACATGGGAAACTAAAGTACAGCCCGAAATTATTAAATATCTAACTCCAATACACCTGGGGAAATAAGGAATGGGGGGAAATAAGGAATGCAAAGAAGATGCAGTCCTACTATAGAGACTTTATATAGCTGCCTAAGAGTCTTTGATATCAATTATAATGGTACATGAAAATTTTTTGTTTGCATGTCCCAAAGGGCATGTTCTCCAGGTCTTGGGTCATATTCTGGACATTCTGCATTTGCTGCATTAGACAGCTGTGCTGACACCACAGATAAATTCTAGATATCTGGGTCTAGACATCAGATAAATTCTAGATATCTGGTTATCACAGACTTGACGAGCCTTCATATACAATCTTGGAGCAGCCCAGAAGAGCAAAGACAAAAACTTAGGCAAAAGTGATTCTTGGTTTACATGGCTTAAAATAATGAGATGTCAAGAATATTAAAGATTTTTTAGTATTACTTTTCCTAGATGGAAATCATAAAATCTGTGATCTAAAATGTCTCCTACAATCCATGGCTGCACTATCCTATTACCAAGAGCACAAATATTAGCTGAAGGAATAAATCATGCTGGACATGGATAATCAAGAGATTTTATGAGATGGCCTAAACAATAACAAATCTTTGATATTGAACTGCCTTGCTGTTGCCTCAGCAACCCCCAGATGAATGAGTAGAATAATTAACTGACGCTGTTGAGTCAGGGATGGAATGAAAGACTCCAGTCTTCAGAAGCTGAATCAGAAGCAATTTAATGAAGGTAGCGGGTCTTTTATCATGTGACCCGCTAAAGTGAGACTTGGTTGGTCTCAAAGAAAAAACCTCTCACACTATTGATGAACTATGAATAGCACACTCTGGAGAACCATACCTACAAACAACAGTTACACAAGGAGAGATAATAATTGTTGTAATTCTTTTCCCAGGCTTGGCCTGGGAGAAATTATCTCTGTTCTTTCTTCGACTGAACTGAGGATACCCACAATTCCCCTTTTTTGTTTAAAGGAGGAGGCGGTGTTTGTAGTCTCTTGTGGGATCTCTTGCAGGAAAGAGAACAAACACAGCTCCAGAGGTTTATCAGCTATCAATCAAAACCTCAATCAGACATTGGCTCAGAATGCTCAAAAAGATATCATACTATAAATTCTCTACCATTACATTCCATAAACTTTAACTATTAATTCTAAAAGTCAGTTACCAACTCTTAGTATAGTAACACTGTTAATCTGCTCATAACACTGGCAGTCTAACTTGTCAACAATCTGTTTCCAGAAACAAAGAAAAGATAAAATGTTCATTCCCCACTCACAGAGGGGCCAGCTTGTTGATGGTCGGTGTCTTGATCATCATTCAAAGACTGTGATTGATGGTCAGCACTTTGGCCACTGCTTGAAGGTTGCCTGCTGGCCACATTCTGTTTCTGATGTCGCAAGTCAGGGCAAACACCTTGCAGGTATCCATTGTACCCCGGTACCTGTGGAGACATATGCATACCCGTGGCCCCAGGTGATAAGGTTGCACAGGCCCTCCCACTGATTGGTGGCAAGGTCCCATATCCAGACCTTTGCTCAAGGCAGGTGTGTCTCACCTCCTGAATTCAATGAGAGAAAATGATTCAGAATTACAGGAATCTCTAAATTCTTTGGCACTGTAAGGTAAATAAAGCTTTTTCTAGTCGACTATGTTAAGTCTCTCCCGGCATTCCCCTTTTTTATTTTCCAGAACATGCTTAAAGCGCCATGAGTGCGTTCAACAACAGCTTGACCCATTGGTGAATGCAGAATACCAAGTTTGTGTGAGACTCCCCGTAAGTGTAAGAACTGACCTGTCTTCTTGTGAGACAAAGCAGGGCCATTGTCAGTTTCCACAGAAGAAGGTATCCCCAAAACTGCAAAAGCCATCCTCCAATGGGCAATCACGTGGCAACCCTTTGAGCAGATGTCCACATGGCAGAGGAGAAGATGTCAATAGAAACATGCACATATGAAACTCAGCAATGTGAGTAACATGTTTGCCAAAGCTACAAGGCCCTTAAGCCTCTGGGGTTCACCCCTGCTGGTAAAGGTGCAGTAAGTCCATGACAGTCAGCGCAGGAACTGACAAGGTCATGAGCTAAAGTCAACATTAATTGAAATTGCTTTTGCAGAGTATGCGCACTTTGATGAAAAAAATCATGTGATGCTTTGGCTTGCGCAGTCTTGTCAGGCTGAAGCGCTACCCATGCAGCGTTAGCCAACCTGTCAGCCCTGGCATTGCCTTCTGCTATGAAACCTGGTAAAGTGGTGAGACTCTGAATGTGCAGGATGTAATACAAATGAACCCGGGTTTGAATTGCATGCCACAAGGCTTTCAATAACTGCAACAAGGCTGTGTTGTTGACCTCTTTCAGAAGTGAGCAATCCAAATGCTCAGTTATGTCTGCAACCTAGGCAGAGTCAGTGACCAAATTCAGAGGCACCTGAGAAAATTTCTGGAATGCCATAGCAACAGCCTTTAACTCAACCAATTGGACCGAGGTGGACACATGGCCTTCCAGCACTTGCCATCCAGACTCATCTTTCCAGGTAACAATGGCCTTCCCTGTTTTTCCTGAGCCGTCAGTGAAGATGGTGGGTTCCTGCACTGGCACTCAATTATTATTTGGCCGTAGGGACAGACTGGTTGTTTTTGCCAGCTGCAGTAACTTGTGACTGGGCAGATGATAAGCAATGTAGCAGGCACAGGACCTGCAAGGGCTCCCTGGCATGCAGAAGCCTAAGAGAGGAAATGCCAAGTCATGGTGAATGGGCTAGAAGCCCCTCTCTTCCACCTTTGGACCCCTGCTTATCTCTCCGTAAGACTATAGGTCACTTTCCTTTAACCCTTGCTATTGGACAATTTCTGATACCTCTGTAAGCTATATAAAGAGCTGCTTTTGCCCAGCTCGGGCAGAAGAGCTGTCACTGAGAACTTGGCAGAAGAATCAATAAAGACGCCCCTGTGGAACCCCACACAGACTTCTCCTCTCTCTCCCTGCGTCTGCCTGCCTAGGCACCTAGCAAGCTGAGAGCTGAAATCACAATGAGCTGATAATCACTAAAGAGCTGGTATCACTTAAGCTTGCTAAGATGGCCTGTGGCTAAGAATTGCTTGGGAGCTCGGACAGTCTGTCCTGAACCAGACTGCACTATCTGGGCCCCTGCAGGCTGCTGGGGACACCCTGAAACCCAGCAAAAGGTCGCAATAAATGGCGCACCGAACAGAAGGAACTCTGGAGCAGCATTTCTTTTGAAATTGTTACTGCTTTTGGATTGCTAGAACCCCTGAAGAAAAGCCTCCATCATAGCAGGACTCTTCTGCAGGGGGGTTCAGTCAACCCTCACAGCCAACATCTGAACGAGTGTTCGAGGAGACTGACACAGGCAAGACCACCTCCAGCAGACCCTTGACCCACACCCGGCTGAAGAAGTGTAAGTTTTAAAACAGCTTTTATCGTGGGCATCTTGGGTCCCCTTTTTGTTTTTTCTTTTTTTCTTCTTCTTTTTTTTTTTTTTTTTTTTTTTTTTTTTTTTTTTTTTTGTTGGGGAGGGAAACATGGGATCAAAACTTAGTACATTGAAAGGATCCCAGAACGAGAGAGATTTATACTTACTAATCCTAGAAATCCTAGAAATCCTATCTTCTAACAACTTTTCTTTCTCTAAAGGTAATCTTTCAAAAACTAACCTGAAAAAATTTATAAAATGGATTCTTTCTCAGTTTCCAGATACTAACACAGACATCATTACTAAAGACTTCTTTTGGGACAAAGTTGGGAACACGATATATACACTCCAAACTAACCAAGATTTCTCTGTGACTCAGTTTATTCCTATGTTCCACATTATAACTAAAGCCACAGAGAAAGCCAACAGAGATAGCTCACATTCCCTGCAACCTCCCGCATCAGGGACAGACAACCTCCCTTCAAATCCTAATCACACTGATAACAATCTTTCCCTGGAGTTCTGCCCTCCGGCTCCGGGTCCCGTCGGTCCCAGTGCCACCTCTGCCGCTGTTCCATCCTCTGCCCCTTTCCGTGCAAACCTCTTGCTGCTTCCCCCACCACCTCCGCGCCTGCAGGGTTCGCGGGGTCCCCCCTTCCCCTCCTGGACGCGGCTAACACGAATTCCGCGGCATCTTTTGTGTTCTCTGCAAGTGCAAATGTGCCTCTTTCCTCTGAGTCAGCTCCCACCATCC
>NW_005055728.1:6352-6649 GCF_000277835.1 Geospiza fortis
GCATGCCAGTATACCCCAGCCCCAGCATACCACGCTGTGCCTGCAGCAGCCCAGACCAATCCCACTGCCCCCTCTCCCCCGCTTCCCCCTTACCCCCACCCCCAGGCTTCCCAGCCGCGCACCCACCCTCAATGTCACCCGAACGGAATCTCAGAGACCCCCCACGGTGCCACTTCCCCAACCCTGTGCATGCTATGGTGCCGCCATTCCAGCTCCACTGCTTGCTCCCTCGGGCCAAACTCTGCCATGTGCCTCCTCGCAGCCACAAAAACCCCTGCAAAATCTCGCTCCAACACG
>NW_005055729.1:0-2823 GCF_000277835.1 Geospiza fortis
CCAGTAAAAACCAGTGAAAACCAGTGAAAACCAGTATAAACCAATAAATATCACTATAAACCAGTATGGACCAGTATGGACCCAGCTGCCCGGTGGGGGTGCGGATGAAATCCTCGGGGCCCAGCCTGGAAAACCAGTACAAACCAGTACAAACCAGTACAAACCAGTACAAACCAGTAAAAACCAGTAAAAAAACAGCAAAAAACCAGTAAAAAACCAGTAAAAACCAGTAAAATACCAGTAAAAACCATTAAAAAAACAGCAAAAAAAACCAGTAAAAACCCAGTAAAAACCAGTAAAAACCAGTACAGACCAGTACAGACCAGTATAAACCAGTACAGACCCGTGTTTTTGGGGTCCCCCGGGGGGCAGCAGCGTGGTGTAGCACAGGTTGTGGGCGATCATGATCGATGGGTACAGAGAGGAGAAATCCAGGGTGGCGATGGGGACATCGTAGTACCTGGGCACAAAATTTGGGATTTTTGGGGGGATTTTGAGGGATTTTTGGGATTTTTTCAGATTTTTTGGGGGGTTTTTTTTGGTGGTTTTTTTAAGGATTTTTTGAGGTTTTTAAAAATCCTTTTAGACGCTTTAATGGTGTTTTTAGAGGAGTTTTGGGTGTTTTCTTGTGAATTTTTGGTTTTTTTTTTTTTTTGGAGGTTGGTTTTTTTTTTTTTTTTGGAGGTTTTTTTTTTCAGGTTTTTCTGGGTTTATTTTTCAGGGTTTGTTCGGTGGTTTTGAAGAGTTTTTTGAGAAGGATTTGGGGAAGTTTTGGGGTTTTTTGAGCCCCTCACTCACCCTTTGAGGGGCTCAATCACCGTGGCCCCCTCAAAATCTTCTCCTCCCTCCGACTTCACCACCGGCAGCAGCAAATCCTCCTGCATGGCCTGGGTGGGCAAAAAACATCCCAAAATGTCTTAAATCCACCCCAAAAATATCCCAGAAAGCACACCCCGAAATCCCATAAAAATCCCATTAAAAAAAAAAACAAAAAACAAATGCCCAAAACTCACCTTAAAACCCCCCAAAAATCCCTCCCAAAAATCCCTCAAAAATCCTATTTAAAAACACCCAAATCCACTAATACCCTTCAAAAAATCCCTGAAATCCCTTTCCCAAAATTCATCCCAAAACAGCCCCAGGTGTCCCCAAATGTCCCCAAATCCTCTCACCTCCAGCTCTGTCACCATCAGCCATTTTCTCCCCTCACGTTTCCCGCCCTTTCTCCCTCACGTTTCTCACACTTTTCCCCTCGCATTTCTCTCCATTTCCCCCCCTCATGTTTCCTGCTGTTTTACTCTTAATTTCCTACATCTCCCCCTCACATTTCCCTCCATTCTTCCCTCACATTTACCACCCTTTTTCCCTCACATTTTCTACCCTTTTCCCCTCACATTTCCCTCCATTTTTCCCTCAGGTTCGCTGCCATTTTCCCCTCACATTCACTGCCATTCTCCTCTCACATTTCCCTCCATTTTCCCCTCACATTTCCCACCATTTCCCCTTCACATTTCCCCCTCACATTTCTCTCCATTTTCCCCTCACATTTTCCCAATTTTCCCCTCACACTCACTGCCATTCTCCCCTCACATTTCCCTCCATATGCGCCGCCATTTTCCCCTCACGTTCGCCACCATTTTCTCCCTTCACCTTCCCCACCCTTTTCCCCTCACAGTCGCCACCATTCTCCCCTCACATTCACCACCATTTTCCTTTCACCTTTCCCTCCATTTTCCCCTTACATTTCCCTCTTTCCCCCTCACATTTCCTTCCATTTTCCCCTCACGTTTCCCGCCCTTCTCCCCTCACATTCACCGCCATTTCCCCCTCACATTTCCCGCCCTTCTCCCCTCACATTCACCGCCATTTCCCCCTCACATTTCCCGCCCTTCTCCCCTCACATTCACCGCCATTTCCCCCTCACATTTCCCGCCCTTCTCCCCTCACATTCACCACCATTTTCCTTTCACCTTTCCCTCCATTTTCCCCTTACATTTCTCTCTTTCCCCCTCACGTTTCCGTCCATTTTCCCCTCACATTTCCCACCATTTTCCCATCACATTTCCTCCTTTTTCCCCTCACATTTCTGTTTCCCCCTCACCTTTCCCTCCATTTCCCCCTAACATTTCCCTCCATTTTCCTCTCACATTTTCCACCCTTTTCCCCTCACATTTTCCATCCTTTTACCCTAACTTTTCTCATCATTTTCCCCTCACATTTCCCACCATTTTCCCCTCACATTTCCCTCCCTTTCCCCCTCACGTTTCCGTCCATTTTCCCCTCACATTTCCCCTCCTTTCTCCCCTCCTGTTCGCCGCCATTTTCCCCTCACATTTTCCACCATTTTCCCCTCACGTTCGCCACCATTTTCCCCTCACATTTCCTTCCATTTTCCCCTCACATTTCCCACCCTTTTCCCCTCCCATTTGCCACCACTTTCCCCTCACATTTTCCACCATTTTCCCCTCACGTTTCCTACCCTTTGTCCTTTCACATTTCCCTCCATTTTCCCCTCACGTTTCCCTCCATTTTCCCCTCACGTTTCCCAATCCTTTTACCTTCCCATTTTTCACCTTTTCCCCTCACATCTCCCTCGGTTTTCCCCTCAAGTTTTCCATCATTTTCCCCTCATGATTTCCTCACGTTTCCCTCCATTTTCCCCTCACGTTTCCCTCCATTTTCCCCTCACGTTTCCCAATCCTTTTACCTTCCCATTTTTCACCTTTTCCCCCTCACATCTCCCTCGGTTTTCCCCTCAAGTTTTCCATCATTTTCCCCTCATGATTTCCTCACGTTTCCCTCCATTTTCCCCTCACGTTTCCC
>NW_005055729.1:2833-6643 GCF_000277835.1 Geospiza fortis
AGGGGACACAGGTGACATGGGGACACCATTGGGGACATGGGGACACCATTGGGGACACGGGGACACCATTGGGGACACCATTGGGGACACGGCGTCCTTCAGGCAGTACAGGGCCAGGCGGCGCCGCGTCTGCGCGTCACCGTTCTGAGGGGACACAGGTGACATGGGGACACCATTGGGGACATTGGGGACACCATGCTGGGGACATTGGGGACACCATTGGGGACAGCGGAGACAGAGGTGAGCGAGGCTGGGACACCGCTCCAGGTGACCCAGGTGACATTTGGGGACACACCAAAAAATGTCACCATCTCTGTGATGATGCCAAAGTGCCATTTTGGGGCCATTTAGAGCCAATTTTTGGTCATTTTGGAGCCATTTTATGGCCGCACCTGTAACTCCAGGTGACCCAGGTGACATTTGGGGACACACCTGCAGCTCGGTGATGATGCCGTGAGGGACACAGGGGCCATTTTGGGGCCATTTAAAGCCATTTTGGGGCCGTTTTATGGCCACACCTGTAACTCCAGGTGGCACAGGTGACACACAGGTGCCCCCCAGGTGACCCAGGTGACATTTGGGGACACACCTGCAGCTCGGTGATGATGCCGTGGGGCACGTCCTCCTTCTGCTCGTGCAGGAAATGGGCGCTGACGGCGTTCAGGGAGTACGAGCGCAGCTTGTGCTCCCTCAGCAGCACCTGGGGGAACCCAAAAACTCACCTGGGCGGCCCAAAGCCATCCCAGAGGACCCCAAACCACTCCCAGGTGTGTCCCAGGTGTGCCCAGGTGTGTCCCTCATCTGAAGCATGTCCAGGGTCACCCTTCCAGGTGTGCCCAGGTGTGTCCCAGGTGTACCCAGGTGTGCCCAGGTGTACCCAGCTGTGCCCAGGTGTGCCCCTCACCTGCAGCATGTCCACGGTGACCCTGCCAGGTGTGGTCACCACCTTGCCCTCCCTGCGGCCCAGCTGGCGGCTCTGGAACGCCGAATCCTTCACCTGCGACGGGACCCCCCTGACCCGGCCCAGGTACGGGAACGACGACACCTGGGACAGGTGAGGGACGGGTGAGGGACAGGGGAGGGACAGGGGAGGGGTTTGGGGACACCTGGGACACACCTGGGGACACAGGTGAGGGACAGGTGAGACAGGTGAAGGGTGTGGGGACACCTGGAAGGGGTTTGGGGACACCTGAGGGACAGGTGAGGGGCTGGGGACACCTGGGGGACAGGTAAGGAACAGGGGAGGGACACATGAGGGGTTTGGGGACACCTGGGACACACCTGGGGACACAGGTGAGCAACAGGTGAGACAGGTGAAGGGTTTGGGGACACCTGGGAGGGGTTTGGGGACACCTGGACACACCTGGGGACACCTGGGGACGCACCTGGGCCACACCTTGAGGTGACCTGGGCACACCTGGGCACACCTGGAGGGGGTTTGAGGACACTTGGAGGTGACCTGGGCACACCTGGGCACACCTGGACGGGGTTTTGGGTCCATTTTGGACCCACCCAGAAGAATTGTGGGCCCATTTAGGACAAATTTCGGCTCCAGTTTCGGCCATCTTGGCTCCCAATTTTCGGCCATTTTGGATCCAGTTTCGGCCATTTTGAATCGGCCATTTTGGCTCCAACTTCGGCCATCTTGGATCAGGTTTTTGGCCATTTCGGCTCCAATTTTCGGCCATTTTGGCTCCAATTTCAACCATTTTGAATCGGCCATTTTGGCTCCAACTTCGGCCATCTTGGATCAGGTTTTTGGCCATTTCGGCTCCAATTTTCGGCCATTTTGGCTCCAATTTCAACCATTTTGAATCGGCCATTTTGGCTCCAACTTCGGCCATCTTGGATCAGGTTTTTGGCCATTTCGGCTCCAATTTTCGGCCATTTTGGCTCCAATTTCAACCATTTTGAATCGGCCATTTTGGCTCCAACTTCGGCCATCTTGGATCAGGTTTTTGGCCATTTCGGCTCCAATTTTCGGCCATTTTGGCTCCAATTTCAACCATTTTGAATCGGCCATTTTGGCTCCAACTTCGGCCATCTTGGATCAGGTTTTTGGCCATTTCGGCTCCAATTTTCGGCCATTTTGGCTCCAATTTCAACCATTTTGAATCGGCCATTTTGGCTCCAACTTCGGCCATCTTGGATCAGGTTTTTGGCCATTTCGGCTCCAATTTTCGGCCATTTTGGCTCCAATTTCAACCATTTTGAATCGGCCATTTTGGCTCCAACTTCGGCCATCTTGGATCAGGTTTTTGGCCATTTCGGCTCCAATTTTCGGCCATTTTGGCTCCAATTTCAACCATTTTGAATCGGCCATTTTGGCTCCAACTTCGGCCATCTTGGATCAGGTTTTTGGCCATTTCGGCTCCAATTTTCGGCCATTTTGGCTCCAATTTCAACCATTTTGAATCGGCCATTTTGGCTCCAACTTCGGCCATCTTGGATCAGGTTTTTGGCCATTTCGGCTCCAATTTTCGGCCATTTTGGCTCCAATTTCAACCATTTTGAATCGGCCATTTTGGCTCCAACTTCGGCCATCTTGGATCAGGTTTTTGGCCATTTCGGCTCCAATTTTCGGCCATTTTGGCTCCAATTTCAACCATTTTGAATCGGCCATTTTGGCTCCAACTTCGGCCATCTTGGATCAGGTTTTTGGCCATTTCGGCTCCAATTTTCGGCCATTTTGGCTCCAATTTCAACCATTTTGAATCGGCCATTTTGGCTCCAACTTCGGCCATCTTGGATCAGGTTTTTGGCCATTTCGGCTCCAATTTTCGGCCATTTTGGCTCCAATTTCAACCATTTTGAATCGGCCATTTTGGCTCCAACTTCGGCCATCTTGGATCAGGTTTTTGGCCATTTCGGCTCCAATTTTCGGCCATTTTGGCTCCAATTTCAACCATTTTGAATCGGCCATTTTGGCTCCAACTTCGGCCATCTTGGATCAGGTTTTTGGCCATTTCGGCTCCAATTTTCGGCCATTTTGGCTCCAATTTCAACCATTTTGAATCGGCCATTTTGGCTCCAACTTCGGCCATCTTGGATCAGGTTTTTGGCCATTTCGGCTCCAATTTTCGGCCATTTTGGCTCCAATTTCATGAGCAGGGTGAACACCACCCTCAGGAAGGGCTCGCGCGCCCCCTGCCGCCGCGCCACGGCCGCGATGGCGATCACCGGGTCCTGCTGCGGCTCCGGGAACACCCCTGGCACCCCAAAAATGCAAAAAGTCACCCCAAAACCGGCTCCGGCGCCCAAAAAAACCCCAAAACCCGACCCCGAAAACCCCAAAAACCGCCCCAAAATCGATGACATTGCTTCGCTGTAGCGACCCCTGGTGGCTGAAAAGCGGAACTGCAGCTCTGAAGACACGGCCTAAAATTGAACTGAAACCGCTCAAAATTGAGCTAAAAACCCCAAAACTGAGTCCAAGAGCCCAAAATCGAGTCCAAAACCCCCCAAAAAATCCGCAAAACGGCCCTAAAAACCCCTAAAATGGCCCCAACTGCTCATCCTGCAGCGACCCCTGGTGACCAAAAAGTGCAACTGCAGCTGGAAAGGCAGCGCCCAAAATCCAGCGCTGGACCCCAAAAAAGACCCTAAAAACCCCAAAACTGCCCCAAATCTCTTCCCAGTCCATCCCAGTTCCCTTTTACCCCCTCCTAATCCCCTCCCAGTCCCCCTTTAACCCCTTCCAGTGCTCCCAGTCCCTCCCAGTGGCTCCCAGTTTGCTCCAATCCCCTCCCAATTTATCCCAGTTTATCCCAGTCCCTTCCAGAGCTCCCAGTCCCTCTCAGTCCATCCCAG
>NW_005055730.1:0-6611 GCF_000277835.1 Geospiza fortis
TTAGGTACCTTGATGATCCCTTTTCTCCTTTAATAAACACAGTCTTTTTATGCTGTATGAAAACAGAACAGCAAAGCAGGTCTTTCTGTGGCAATTTAATGACATAGAATCTCAGCTTCAGTCAATTTGGTGAGGATAGAATGTGAAACTGCCTCCCAGGTACAGGACAATTATGCACAAGAAAAAACCCTTTGCAGGAAAATTTGCAAGAGTTTGGGAAACACCATGAATCTGTCTATTGAGAAAGGTCCATGTCAGGCTCCCATTACCAATTCCATTAAATACTCAGATGGATATGTTACTTTCTGCTTCTCTAATAAGAACTAAGTAATTTAATTTGTAATAGTTATCCATGTAGTATCTTTTCCCATGGATTTGGAGGGTGTTACCACAGTACATTCTCCCAGAGTAAAGATAAAACATTCTGGGTTTATGCAGTTCAGATCTTTGGATGCCCACCTTGAAGGACTTCAGAGTTTCAAAACCGCTGGGAATTTGCATTTTCTGGTGGAATTAAGAGCATCTGTCAGTGTGTAGGAACTGGGCCTAGGATGTCTCTGAAAGCCTACTCAAAACAGAAGCCCTCCTGCAGCATGAACGCTTTAGTGAGTCACCCCAGATCAAAGAGCAGTTAGAAAGTGAGGCAAGGCAGAAAGCAGATCTTGTGACTCTGGTGTCTGCTTGGATGATGAGATTATCCTGCTCTGCAGAAAGCTGTGCCAGAGCACTGGCCTATTTACCAGCCTGGGTCACTTCCATTAGCTCAGTAGTTATTGTCCTGTTGTTTTAATTCGTGCCATTTCAAATAAGTGGCCCGCAGTGTGGAAGGGTCAGTACCTTTCTAAGCTCTTCCTCTGTGCAAATGAGGTTGCCAAGGAGACGACACCAGAAAAGTAATCAATCCTTGTTAGACCTGGCTAGGACAGCGTTGCTGAGCTGCTCACAGGCACAGCTCACTCGAGAGGATGATTCACTCCATCAGGGTAACTGAGAGCAAACACTGCTCTGCCCTGGCCCAGCCACACATGGCAGGTACAAACATGTTTTGAAACAATACCAGCTGTTAAAGCATTACTTTTGATGCAGAGCAAGAGCAATAAATCCTGTTCAGGAAGAGCTGGGATTATCTGGCGATATTCTCTCTAGGGTACACATCAAACAAGCCCCTCAAACATGGACTATCACTCAGGAAAAGCAGCTGATTATAAATGTTCAGATCCATGTTGGTGTGCCATCCAGCTGGCAGGGTAACTTCACTTGTTCAATACAGTGCCTGTTAAAAGGCCTGTCTTGTAAGTTTGTCTACATCCTTACTGACAAAACAGAGCTTTGAAAATGGAACACAGTGATCATGGCATTCAGTCTGGCTTTAGTGGCAAAGCTCAGGTCATTAGCATTGCCTCATTTCGCTTCATGGGGCTGGAAAGCAATTCTGTACTCACCAAGGAGTGATAGTGAACTCACATGAAATTGTTACCAAAATCAAAGGACTCAGAGAAACTGTACAATTCATTATGCTATTTATAGAAGCAATTAAATAATGGAGGAGTATGAATCCCATTGCCTGCAGTAGCACATGCTGTATGTGGATATATGTACAACTTTTAAACACTACAGTCTATGGACAGAACAAAAACTTTCAGAAATATCAGTGTCAGACATATAAATCTAAAGATGTCTTGGCAGGGTATTAATCTATCTCTTGGTGGACTCTTTTTATTTCCTGCTAATAGAAACTTACTGCCTAAATGCAGATACTTTAAAGGAAGAACATTAAAGGCACTTATGAATCAATGCCCTTATATATGTGTCATATTTTACATTTTTGAATACTTTTATTTTTTAAAATTAAGCTTAATTTAATAGAACATGCTGGATTAAGCTCCAAAATCAGTGACATTGTTGCATTTGCATGAATTAGTGAAGGAGAATAATCTATTTGTTTGTGTTTACAAAGGGTTTTTAAGCTCTTAACTGTGGAATCTTACCCTGAAAAATGTGCCATTTGCAACAGAGAAATCCTTATATTCCTGTTGAAATACTAGTATGGTACTGATTCAGGATGAAAAATAGAATCTTGAAATGAACTGAAAGGGATGTTTACAGTCCTTTCAATAAGCTTTGGATCAAGTGATTAGTGGGGCATCAGTACCACCACTATAATTCTAGCTTGTTTTTTATTTCACCAGGATGTCTGATCCAGCTTGTAACACAGCCCAGACCTGTTTTGGTTAGGGCTTATGGGGCAAGGTCAGAAATCACATTAAAGGGATATGTACCAAATGAAAATATTCACAAAAAAACCATGATGTGATGCAGAATTGAGAGGGTGCAATCAGGCAGGGTGCCAACAAATACTGCTTACATTTTAATTTTATGTAAATAACAAAATATAGAGGATGCAGGCAGACAGGATTATGTGATTTCTCATCAGATGGGAGGCACAATTGCTTATGCTGATCTGTCACAAAGAGAAATATGCTTACTAAAAAACTACTCCTTAGGTTTCAGTGCTGAGTATCTTTCTAAGGGAAAAAATGCTCCCAGCTGATGGATAAAATACTGGCCTTATACAGAAAATATTATTTAAAATATTATTAGCCTTATTATATCTATTCTGCCACAGTTCCCACATCACACACTGAATATTTCAGCTGTTTATATAAATGGAATTTTGATAAATTTCAAAACTAAATCTCTCAAAAATACCCACCAATAAGATAGTTTGTATGAAATTTTGAATCCATATTTAACTGAACCTTTAAAAGATAATAAAAGGAAGGAAAATTCTACACTGTATCCATAATATGACTGAGGAAACGTGTCAGGTCATAGGTGATCTGTATTTTGAATATCTTCCAAGTGTGGTACCAAAAGGACTTTTTTCCCACATAACCATACAGTGTTTCTATCTGAAACATCCATCTTTATGAAGAGGTGCTTTTACTTTCAAATTAGATGAATTCAGCCCTGAAATTTGCATGGAAATACATTTTCTAGTCTTCTAGAGCTGTATACATGGCCACAGCTGTCTAGTTGGTTTTCAGGTAAATGCTTGACTTCAGCAACTTAAGAAAGTATTTGTTTTCATCTCTTCAATTTACATGTTTATTTCCTCTAAATATAATTTAAAACCTGTTACTAGACTTTTTTTCTAATGAAACCATATAAAATCGAGACAGCCAGTTTGGGATAGTGTTTTCCCATCAGGATGAAGCACATATTTCGTAGTCTTGTCTTTTTTGTGAAGTTAATTAAAGCCTTTCATTGCTTTCATCAGAATAAATTACTACAGATTGTCATCAGTTTTTTGTGACTTACATGACTGAAATACGGAATATGGAATATGATGAACACTTTTACTGACTTTATGCATGTTGGCACTATTTGGTACTCACATTGTCATGATTCAATTGTTAATTTTTTTAATAAGACTGATCAATATTTCATATTTGTTTGTCTTTTTAGCATTGGCTCTGCATTAATTGTTCAGGGGCAAGGATGAAGACTGTTCTTTTAGATTTCTACTTACCATTCATACTGGTATTGGGGAGAATGTAGCATGGATTCTGCATCTTATCCACTGGAGAATAACTGGGGTTTGGTTTTGTTTTGCCTTGATTTCTAGAAAACTTAGATACAATGATAGCTGAGCAGACAAAGAAGAAGCTTGAGAACCCTTCCACTAAAACCAGGACAAAACTAACAGCAGGTACTTAGTCTACAATTTTCTTTTCTGGAATCACACTTTTTTTTTAACCTATTCAGTTAAAAGTATGCTAATTGCTTTGGCAGCCTGACTGCTTGTTAAAGCCACAGTCTCTCAAGGACCTGCACCAAGCCATAGCTTGGTTGTCCAAGCCCACAACAAGAGAGAAATTTTCACTTAATTGCTCAGTCTTTGAGAGGTATAGTCACTCTCTTTTGCTTCACTGGAGTCCAGATGTTACACATATACAAAAGCAAGCTGTATCAGTGCTTTTTAATACTAAAATAATAATGAGAAAGCGTTATTTGTCGACTTTGAATGTTGCAAATGCAAATTTCACAGATTTTTTCTCTGCACAAAGAAATGTGCCTTTGCATTGCAGTCACCTGTATTCAGCTATTGTTTGTGAGAACAGAAACAAGCATGCCTCTTTCCAGAGGTCTGGAGTAGAGATGGCCTTTAGGAACCACTTTGGGACAGGCTCAATGAGGCTCTTCCTCAGCCAGCAGTCAGAATGCTTTACTTGCCAAGATTGTATTGATGTGATTGGGAAATGCTCCTGGACATTTGATACAAAATTGTTTGCTTCTGTTATTTCTTTAGACAAGAGCAGTGAAGAAGCAGACAGTACAAAGGAAGAAGCAGCTAAAATGGAAAAGGAGTATGAGGTTTCAAAGGATTCTACAAAAAATGAAGGACAAAATGCAGCGGGAAACAGTGAAGAGTCCAGAGGTACAGAATATTGCTTTTCCTCCAAGTGATTGGAGTATTTTTCTCTCTTTGGTATTGATTTTCCATGGTGTTAGCATAAATATCTTCAGTCTGTAGTCACTGGGAGTCAGCACACAAGAGCTTGATTCGGAAGTGTGCTTATCTGCCAAGTTTTAAACATATGACACTACATCCCTTGCTGAGCAGACATTCACAGAATTCAGAGACCCCTTTAGAACAATATGAAATGCAGTTTGATGCAGTAGTGCAAAGAAATTTTTCTTCTTTGCATCTGTGGCTTTTCAGGATGGCCAGTATATTCAATATCTGAATGGGTCCATTGATTTCTGCAGTTTGTTTTAGAGCAAGCTGGTACTCAAAGGCAGTGAAGGGTTCTACAGTGATCCAATTTACATTTCCCACTGCCAGAGGTTAAAGGCTATCAGTAATCAACCTATTTTATGTAACATTGAAGACATTGCAGTAGGTTAGTGCCTCCCTAAGCAAATGTAGCACAGTAGTACAGTTATTTTTGTCCCGCCTCAGCATGACACGTGCTGAATTACACTGTACTGGCTGAAGTCTCCTGGGTGCAAATCAGCTACTCTATCTGAAAACAAATCTGCAGGGGACATTGTGCCTCCTTATTGTGCTGAACGCTTGAAGGAGAATGTTTGTTGGCGCAGAAACCTTTCAGTGAGTTCTTGTTGCAAAGAGTCCAACATAAGTATCTGTGTTTTGTAACCAGTTGGTTAAAAAAATTGCTTCTTTTGCACCAGTGCTGTCTGATGCTCATACTTTTTGGAATGCAGTGTTTTCACTCAGGCTGCTCAGTAATGAATGGCAGAAATCAGGACTGCAGTAGATTGTAGTCTATCAGTCACCTGGTTCAGCTCTGTGGGCAGTGCACTCACAGAGGGAAGGTGGCATTTCTTCCAGCAGCTTATTTATTTCAACATGGAAGAGGAAAATAGCTCAAGGTGACTGTCTGATTTCACAGTAAAGTTATCTCAATACTTTTTGGTAGGAAGTGATAAATAACATATTTTGCTTGTCTCTTGAAGATTTGTCTTTTCAGTTTGATTTAGGTTATTTTCCTTTATCTGCAGCCCAATAGCTTTTTAGAAATTCAAATTGGATCAGTATTTATTCTTTATCTCATCATGCAATGCCCTTGCTTAACTTACTGTAAAGTTACTGCACTCCCAGCTCAAAAATGAGGGTGTGTCTAATTCCGTATCCACTTACTAACAGGAGCAGACATGCATAGCTGGCAATAGTGACCTGCTACACACTAATCACACCAGAGTTTTTTATTCCTGACAAATATAAGAACATTACATCAATAAAGCTCCAGCCAAGCTAAGAATTCAAAATCCATTAGCTGGAATATTTTCTTAGGAGCCTTATTAGGTAATCCTTGTACTAATTGTGTCCTGTGTGCTTTCTGGTCCAAAAATAGCCATCACTTTAAATTTCAACTATAGCAAGGAGTTATCATGGTAATTTTAATACGTCTTTTTTCTCAGTAAATACATTTCAAGTTGTCTTTCCAAAGTATTACAATTTTAGGTTTGCTGTATGCTGCTAGTACTACAGGATGGAGGAGTTTTGATACTGAAAGCTCTCAGCCCTAATTAAGTCATTCCTTGCTATCTCAACAGCTTTTTCTTTGCTGAACCATTATGATGATCAAAAAGCTACAGGTTGTTTTTAATCCACATATGCAGTTTCTGTGGATGCCACCAAAAGTTATGTATAAAGATCAGAAAAACCACGATCCTAGGTTTGTGTATGACTAATCTTGCACAGGGAGCACCTGCTAACCATCTCTGGGAATTTTGCCTGACTGAGTTTGACAGGACTCAGGTTTTAAACAGAAACTAAGAATAGTTTTAATCTGCCTTTGCTGTGACCAACTTCGCCCAGTTAAGCAAGCTGCATCAATCATTGATGTAAGTGCTTGATTTCTCTCTCATCCTTTCCTCCAGGGAAATCTGAGGCATATTTGGAAGCAATCAGGAAGAACATAGAATGGCTGAAAAAACACAATAAACAAGGTAACAAAGAAGGTATGAAGTAAAAGGTCTTGACATTGGGATGGGCACCATATGCATTAAAAAGCAAGTAATTTATACTGTGTTGTATAACTCGTGTTATACCTTAAATAATAGTAATGTGAAACTGTGCT
>NW_005055731.1:0-6601 GCF_000277835.1 Geospiza fortis
GTGATGTATTTCCTATTAATACCCCGAGGTTTAGAGCTGTAATTCAGAGAGAAAAGAATGCTATTTTGAATTCATTCTATCCAATCATCTTGTCTGCACACTCTGAATTAATTCTTTTCAACAGTTTTCCCCTGTAATTCTTCTTTTAAGGCAAACCTGTAAAAATCCACGCTTTCTTACTCCATCACTTCTGAAATTCCATTGAGAAGCAAAAAAAACCCCATCAAACAACTAAATCTCTGCTCCAACTTGTAGGAAAAAAACCCATGCCATTAACCGCTTTCTTAACATATTCTTTATCTTGTATTTATATGGCAACCTTTTCTTGCTTTTATAGATTAGAACCAAATTCTTAAAGCTATAAGGAAACACAGGTTTACTGTAGCTGATTCTGAGATACAGAAGTCCAGCAAGGAGTTCAGACGTCAAAAGAAGAGTCTGTACAACAAGATTCAGCGCAACGTTGAGACATATTAGCTATTTTTCAAGAAAAGCCGCCAAACCGACTTCTATACCATCATGGATACCTGCTTCCAGAACCTGACTTAAGTTGCTGGAAACTAGCTGCAATATTACTGTAAACAATGCTGTGAATGTAGGACATTGTAATTCTTCTCTTCCATTGAAAACCACAAGTGAAGTCGCGTCACCTGTCTTCAAAATTCTGTACTTCCTTGCAAACTGGTAAAATAATGATAAATAAAGTGTTCTGTTCATACAGTTTAAATCTAATAATGTTCAAAATGAAAAAAAAAACCCAAAACATTCAAATACTGTCTGCAATAATACAGCAGAGAGAAGATGAACCAGTCTGGCCTACAAAATAAAGTGAAGCAGAATTTGGGAATTTGGAACACCTTACGATGTAATATTTAAAGAAAAAAAATGAAATAAAATATAACCTACCCAAACTCAATCAGTGTTGCACAGACAGAGAAAAAGAACTAATTACTACTATAATTTCTTTCATTCTCAGACAAGAAGTTAAATGATCCTCTTGAATGCATGGAAGATTGTTGGGAAAGACAGCAGCCTTCTTCTTTACAACATATTCTTCAGAACTCCAGGAGACAAATCATTAGAGCTATGAGGATCTTTCTCTCTGTAAAACTCCCAGAGCATTATATTCCTTTAGAGATCCTCACCACCCTGGGTGACCGGTCTATAGTCTACAGCCCCAGTACATCAGCCAGATGCTCTGCATTATTTAGCATGGCTACTGCAGCAAGAATATCATCTATACTGGCTTTCTATCCAAAATATATGCAAGGCACAACAAAGAATATATCCAAAATGCTGAGCACAGCTTATGGCCTTCAAAACAAAAATCTCAGGATGGCAATCCTGGATCTTCTGATCCAAACCATTAGGAAACATTTCTTTAGAAGTGAAAAAAGCTTCTGTTGATTGTACAAAAAATTTTTCGGTTGGCACTTCTTCTGGTTTGAAAGCAAAACCAGCAAGAGACTCCAAATCAGAAACAGAATTTATTAGTAAGAGGGGAAAAACCCAAATACATGCAATAATACAAAAGAAAAACCACTGACAGAATCAGAATACAATCTGACACCCTGCTAGTTAGGCTGGTGGTAGTAGTCTTGATGAAATGGTCTTGTTGAAGTGGTGATCGTGTAGAAACCATCTGGTAGGTCCTGTCCTCTGGAAGATCAGTGGGTAAGGGTGACCGTTCCTCTGGGAATCCAGTGGAAAGACTGCTTGTGGTGTCCCAAAACCCAGATTATATCCAGCTGGGGATGCTTAGCTCCTCCCCCCTGGGTGAAGCATCTCACAATGGGCTGAAATCATTCTGAGTCATGAGGTGGGTCCTTGATTACCCGTTGAACAGTAATGGCTCCCGGAGAGAGTTATCTCTGAGTTATGTGGCAAGACATTGATAGGCCCATTAACAGGAGATAAGGAAAAAACAATGCCCCTCCTTGTTTCAGCAGCTCTTGAAGATGGGAACAGAATACATTTTTATATTTTATATCTTTGTTTATCTATTTTATATCTTTATTTATATCTATATTTATATTTTATATCTTTATTTTATATATATATAAAATAAAGAATGAAACATTATACTCAGTTCTAGCTTAAAATTAGGTCTCCTTGCGGTACACAACAGGTTTCTCCATCCTTCTGCATTACCCACCAAGTGTAACCAGGTCCTAGAGCAAAAACAATCCTATGGATGGGTTTGCCCCTGCCTGCAGTGGGATTAATGCAAACAGTCTTTCCCCAAATATCTTTTACGTGTATTACAGGAACTTTGTCTCCATCCCCTGTGTGCAGGGGTTCAGACTGGGCAGAACCAGAATTGATAGATCCTTGGGTATTGATCATCCAGATGGCTTTTGCTAGGTTCAGTTCCCAATTCCTGAAGGTTCCTGCGCCAAGTGCCTTCAGGGTAGTCTTAAGTAGTCCATTGCATCATTCAACTTTCCTGGCAGCTGGTGCATGATAGGGGATATGATAAATCCATTCCATACCATGTTCTCTGGCACAGCTGTTTATAGGGCTATTCTTGAAATGGGTTCCATTGTCCCAATCTGTTCTCTCAGGGGTGCCATGTCTCCACAAGATTTGCTTTTCTAGGCCCAAGATGGTGTTCTGGGCAGTAGCATGAAGCACGGGGTAGGTTTCCAACCATTCTGTGGTAGCTTCTACCATGGTCAGCACATAGTGCTTGCCTTGGCGGCGCTGGGGAAGCGTGATGTAGTCAATTTGCCAGGCTTCCCCATACCTGTACTTCAACCATCGCCCACTGTACCACAGAGGCTTCACCCGCTTGGCCTGTTTGATTGCAGTGCAGGTCTCGCAGTTGTGGATGACCTGTGAGATGTTGTCCGTAGTAAGGTCCACCCCTCACTCACGGGCCCATCAGTATGTTGCATCTGATGATCAGAGGCATCATGAGCCCAACAAGCTAGGAATGATTCTCCTTGTGCTGCCAGTCTAGATCCACCTGTGATACTTTCACCTTAACAACTTGGTCCACCTGCTCGTTATTGTGATGCTCTTCATTAGCCTGATTCTTGGGTGCGTGCGCATCCTCATGTCGAATCTTCACAGTCAGCCTCTCTACGTGGGTAGCAATGTCTTGCCAAATCTCAGTGGCCCAGATGGGTTTCCCTCTGCGCTGTCAGATGGCCTTTTTCCAGCAATCTAGCCATCCCCACAGAGCATTAGCTACCATCCATGAGTAGGTGTAGAGATAGAGCCTCAGCTACTTCTCTCGTTCGGCAATATCCAGAGCCAGCTGGACAACTTTACGTTCTGCAACCTGACTCGATCTACCTTGTCCCTCGGCAGCTTGTGCAACTCATCGTGTGGGGCTCCACACTGCAGTTTTCCATTTCCAGTTAGTGCCTACAATTCAGCAGGGACCATTAGTGAAGAGGGCATATTGTCTGTCAGGCTCCAGTAGCTCATTATATGGTGGGGCTTCCTCAGCATATGCCACTTGCTCCTCTTCTTCTTCAGAAGATAACCCAAAAGTCTCCCTTTCAGGCCAGTTTGTTCTAATTTCCAGAATCCCAGGGTTTTGATTGGGATTTCCAATACGGGTGTGTTAAATGATGAGGGCAATCCATTTGCTCCGCGTGGTATTGGTGGCGTGATGTGTAGAGGGCACCTTTCCTTTAAACATCCACCCCAGCACTGGTAACTGGGGTGCCAGAAGCAGCTGCGTTTTGGTGCCTGTTACTTCTGAGGTAGCTTGAACTCCTTCATAGGCACCCAAGATTTCCTTTTCTGTGGGAGTGCTTCAGAGCCTTTGTAGTTCTGTCTCCAGAATCCCAGTGGTCGATTCCGAGTCTCACCAGACACCTTCTGCCTTCCAGGACAGACTGCGGTTCCCAGCCACAGAGTGGAGCACATTCGTCACCTCTAGTTCCATCCTGACTGGGCCAAGGGCAACTGCATGAGTGATTTCCTGCTTGATCTGAGTGAAGGCTTGTTGCTGTTTAGGACCCCAGTGGAAATTGTTCTTCTTGCAGGTGACCAGCAATGCTCACAATCTGGCTGTACTCGGGAATGTGCATTCTCCAAAAGCCTACGGCACCTAGGAAAGCATGTGTTTCCTTCTTGTTAGTAGGTGGAGGCATAGCAGTGATTTTGTTGATTACCTCTGTCAGGATCTGATGACGTCCATCCTGCCACTTGACCATAGAAACTGGATTTCTTGAGCTGGGCCCTTAACCTTGCTTTGCTTAATAATAAAACCAGCTTTCAGCAGAATCTGGATAATCTTTCCTTTTTCAAAGACTTCCCCTGCTGTGCTCCCCTATACAATGATGTCATCGATATCCTGTAGATGTTTGGGAGCCTCACCTTTGTCCAGTGTGGTCTGGATCAGTCTGTGGCAGATGGTGCGACCATGCTTCCACCCCTGGGGCAGTCAGTTCCAGGTGTACCGCACTCCCCTCCAGGTGAAGGCTAACTGAGGCCTGCATTCTGCTGCCAAAGGAATGGAGAAGAAGGCATTGGCAATATCCATGTTCACGTATCACTTTGCTACCTTGGACTCCAGCTCGTACTGAAGCTCCAACATATCTGGCATGGCAGCGCTCTGTGGTGGTGTGACCTCATTCAGGCCACAGTAATCTACCCTCAGTTTCCATTCTCCACTGGACTTACGCACTGGCCATATAGGGCTGTTGAAAGGGGAACGAGCCTTGCTGACTACTCCTTGGCTCTCCAGTTTACAAATCATCTCATGCATGGGAATCACAGAGTTTCTGTTGCTACGATATTGCCGACAGTGTACTGCTGCTTTT
Source organism: Geospiza fortis (assembly GCF_000277835.1). NCBI lineage: Eukaryota > Metazoa > Chordata > Aves > Passeriformes > Thraupidae > Geospiza > Geospiza fortis. Next base: position 4,782 of record NW_005055731.1, read on the forward strand.
GGTACCTGTTGTTCTTCAACTCTCAGCAGTCCCACATCAGAGGGGTTGTCTGAGAGACCAGGCAAGGTATTCAGGTTTCTGACGTCTTCTGTCTCTGCAGCAGCTATCCCAAAAGCCCAAAGATCTTTTTAGATCTTTGAAATATCCATTCTCAGATAGTCTAGGCCAAGGATGCGTGGGGCCTCTGGGCCAGTCACGATGGGGTCTTTCTGCCACCCGTTCCCAGTTAAACTCCCTTTGGCCTCCAATACAGTCAGCTGCTGGGATCCTCCTGTTACCCCAGAAATAGAAATGGATTCTGCTCCTACCTACCTTGATGGCAACAGGGTACATTGGGAACCAGTGTCAACTAAAGCCATATATTTTTGAGGGTCAGATGTGCCAGGACACTGGATCTACATGGTCCAATAGATCCGATTGTCCCTGTCCTCTACCTGGCTAGAGGCAGGCCCTGCTTATTCCTGCATGTGGCACACATTGCTCTCTTCCTGTCAATAGGTTCCTGAGGTTCCTTCAAGAGGATCAGTCATATCCTCATTCCTAGATTGTCTGGAATTCTGTGTGCGAGAGACTGGAGCATTATTGACTCTAGATGAGCTTTTTGTCTTAGGTGTTCCTCTTTTCAGTTCACGTACCCAGGCTGCTAAGGAGGAGGTGGGTCTTCCATCCCAGTTCCTCATGTCTTCTCCATGCTCCTGAAGGAAAAACCAGAGGTTACCTCATGGAGTGTATCCTTTCTCCTTGGCTGAGTGATGCCAGCCCCTAATGGCAGAGACTCTTGTTAGTTCTGGCCAGATGTGCCAACTTCTTCCTTAAGTTCCATTTTTAGTTTCTGATGGCCCTCTTCAATCAAGCTCCGGACTTGCTCAGCCAGCCTTGTTTCCACAGACAAGACATGGGTACGATATGGGGCGGCGACAATGTCCTCGTAAATTCTTAGCTTATTGGCCAAGGCGCTCACCCTGTCCTTGCCTTCTCTCCATTGTAGTGGTGCCATATAGTGGGAGTACATCTCTGGTCCAAGACATGCAAATCTCAATCACATTTGCCATGTGCACTGGACACAATCTGGGCTTTTATGAAATCTCTCATCTTCTGAGAAAATGATCTCTAGCACAGCCAGTTCCCTCAGGGATCAGATACCTTGTTCCATTGTGCTCCATTTTCCTTGGTGTACCTGGAGGTTTTCTTTACAAAGGTATCCGTCCCTCACACTCATCAGCAGTCGCCATCAGAGGCTGAGAGTTTCTTGGGTTCTCTCGATCCTTTGGTCAATGACCACATCCCGGGACAGCGATCCCAGTTGCCTTGCCTCACTTCCATCCAGAACGGTGTCATTGGCTGCAGCATCCCTGATGGGAGCAGCCAGGTCAGGACGGACTCATTCATCTGGTGGGGGAATTGCTTCTGCAGGTCATGCAGCTCACCCAGGGAGAGAGAGCAAGTGATGTTTTCTGGCTTTGTCTCTTCCACTGGGTGCGAGGGTCCTGCCACATCCTCATCAGTCACTATGTAGACTGATTCACTCTTTGATTTCTTCTTCTCAACGGGCAACTGCTACTGGTTCAGGCTGTTCTGGTTTGGTGACGGTGTGTGTGAAGATGCTGACGACGCTTTTGGTTCCTTCCTCCTCTGTGACAGTCTGCGTAGACATTGATGGTGTTGTTGGGCATTTTGTTCTTTCCTCCTCTCTGGCATTCTTCTGGGCGGACACGGACGCTGTTGCGTCTCCTTCTTTGACGCTTTGCTTCTCCTTTCATCTTCCTCAAGAAAACACTGCACCACTGTAGTGCTTTGTTTCTAAGCATGTTGCAGGCTGT
>NW_005055732.1:0-820 GCF_000277835.1 Geospiza fortis
ATTGATCAAATGTATCAATTTCATGGATCCCTTAAAATCCCTTTAAATCCCTTAAATTTTAATAAATTTAACCCCAGACTGTCACCGTTCCCCCGAGCTCTGACTCCATCTCACCTTGGCACCCCCCAACTCTCATTTGAATATACCAACCCTCCCCCAAAATCCTTCCAAAATTCCAGAACCTGTCCAAAAATTAATTAAATATTCTTTTCCAGACCCCTCTGGGGGGGCCAAACCCGAGGATTTTCCCACCTGCTGCCCTCCCTGGAGCCCAGTCCCGAGGGATGTTACGTGGGACAACGCTGCTGCTTTGCTTTTGGGGTGGGGATCCCCAGTTTCAGGAGTTTTTTGGGGGGTTCCCACTTTTTTCCAGAGAGTCTCCCCACTTTTGGGGGTTTTCTCCCACCTTTTGGAGAGGTCCCCACATTTGGAGGGAGATCCCCTCCATTTCATTTGACCCATCTCATGGATCAACTCCCAGCGTTTTATGCCTCTTTTAGCGACAATTTATCGACTCCCATCTCAGAGATGAGGAAGAGCATTCTGATCTTTTATTTTTTCCATTTTAGGGTGCTGAGGAGTTTTTTTTTTCCCTCTCGCAGTATCTCCCTGTCCTTTCCCCCGTGGGCAGCAGCCCCGCATGCCGGTTTTCCATTGCCTGGAGAGGAAACCAGAGGAGACAAACCCCCGCTGTCCCCTGTCCCCTCCCCGGGTGACTCCCCCCGGTCGCTGTCGGGCTGTGGCGGGCGCAGGAAGCTCCGGTCCCACACCGGGCCAGCCCCAGCGGGCAGAGATGCTCTGGCTTCCTGTCGCCTCCCCC
>NW_005055732.1:4921-6591 GCF_000277835.1 Geospiza fortis
AAAAAGGCCCCACGTTAACAGAGGATTAACCCTTAAAAGCAACACACCTCATCCATGATGCATAAATTCCATTCAAACACAGGATTCTGTCTGGGCAGTGTCAGCTTCTTCCTCTGAATCCTGACTGAGTCTTCAGGGCTGAGCAAGGTGGGAAGAACTCGATAATGGAGCAATAAATTCTCTTTCTCTGAAAGATTTGGGTGTCCTGTGGCTGCTATCTCAGTGCGAGTCCTTTCTTTAAAAAAATTATCTTACATAGCATAGTTTCTATTTTAGCATTATGTTATAACCTAAAACTCTATTGAAGACACCACTTAAGAAAATTAATACAGCATAACTTTCTAACATAACACATATAATATTCATTTTAATATTTACAAAAAGCCGATCACAAAATACGCATTTTTCACACTGTGCCAAGGTATCTCCACCCTCTCAGGGAAGGATTTCTTCCTAATATCCCACGTAACCATTCCCCCTTGTCCCACATCCCTCTCCAGCTCGCCTGGAACCCATTTAGGCACTAAATGGGGCTCTGAGGTCTCATCTCCCTGGTGACTTCTCCAGGTGGACACCCTGAGCTCTCCCAGGCCAGATCCAAAGCAGAGAGGCTCCATCTGTAGATAATGAATAAACAGGGCGGGTTTACAGACTGTTTGTTGTAGTTTGTGGGTTGTTTTTTTTTTGTTGGTTTTTTTTTTTTTTTGGGGTATTGTGGTAAATAGGTATGATTTGTCCTAATAAAATTGAAACAGTAATTAATATTGGTACAGTAATTAATATTTGGAAATAATAAAACAGTTAAAAAGTTGAAATGCCAAAAAGGAAAGGGGGAAGAGGGGTTCCAACCCCCCCTTCCCTGTAGATGTTCAGGGATAGGAGGAAAAAGCAAGAGATAACAGTTATTTAAAATTAACAAAAAGAAGGGAAAATCTGGTTGGGTCCCAGGAAAATGCCAGCTATAAGAGATTTATTGCTTTGATGCTAAAATGTAGGAATATGTTAGTTTTGGCTTACATCGTACTGGTTTGATGCCCAAAGGTGAATTAAAGGACAAAGGAGGAAGAGGAGAGCCTTCAGCATTGACGACACCCAAAGACTTGTGCGACCACCAAAATGAGTGGTAGAGCATGCACGGTAAAGGTGGTGACGAGGGTGGAGACAGAAGTGTGATGAATCGAAAATGGGAGGAGATGACAAAGACACAAGGCTTATAAAAGGGGAATCTTAACTTGGCAAGCTTGTACGTGAGGTGGAAAGGGTCCAAGAGCCCTGCATTCTGTACCCCGCGGTTATCATTTGCTTCTGAGCTATTATTTGAAAAAAATACCCCTTATTTAAAATCAAATCATATTTTGAATATATATATTTCCAAAACAATTCAATTAAAATTGCTACTATGCCAAATATTGTTTGGATTGATATGATGGAATAATTGGGCAAACAGAGCAGCCTGAAAACAAACCTCGGACCTTTTGCCGGGGAAGCAAAACTCACCAGGCCCGGGTCCTGATGGCAGATTGCAGGGGACACATGGCGCTGTCAAACCAGCCCGAGTTGCCACTGGTGCCAGCTTGGGTCTGGGAACCATCCTGAAAATCACCGAATTTCAGGAGCCAGTCGGCAACTCCGGGCAAAAGGAGGCCAGACACAATCATCGGCCCTTTTCC
>NW_005055733.1:0-6590 GCF_000277835.1 Geospiza fortis
TTTTTTGGGGGGGGGGCGGTCCTGAGGTCGTTTAGGAGGCCGCGCTTTGCAGCAAATTCTGCGACAGTCTCGCAAGGGAGGGAATGACACCCCTGAGCAAAGGCCGGGGTTAATATACCCCCGATCGCACCTGCCTCTCGTTCCCATGGCACCCGGGAAATTAAAAAGTATTGTTTAGGAGGACACAGAAAACACTGTCTGTAAACAATTTATTCTTCTGCTTCTGGTCACAACCTTCTTCAGCAATGAGAAGATCTGAACATTTCATATTTTCCCTTTACAGAGAGTTTGAAAGAGGCCAATTACTACTTCCCAAATGATTATCAATTTGAGTGAATCTGAGACAATGAACACCTGAAAAAACTGACATGAAAGAACGCAACTCCATCATTACCAAAAGCTCATTTAGCAGCTCAGCTACTCCTAGATCCAGCTCCTTCTAGCAGGTCAGAGATCTGATGCTCTTCTACGCTTCCAGGCAGCAGACATACAGAGCTTGAATTTTATTTGATTTCATTTAAGTGGCTTTAATAAATTAGAGTAGAGATTAACATCATATATAGAAGGCTAATTTCAAATTCAGCTTTGAACAGATCTGATTTCTACTGTCAGACTTTTTATATTTAAAACAAATAATTTATTTTCATCCACTCGGCTGAAGTTAAAGGCAAGATACCTGGCTTGCTGACTGAAAGAGGCACACCTTCTTACTGCATTAATAACGGCAGCCACAGATCTGAGTCTGTGGAGCTGCTTAACACAGTCACTGAAAGCACTGACCATCATAAACATTGGTGTCTACAAGGACAAAGGGACAAAAGAGCATGACTCCCACTTATTAATGCATCTTCTCATGAAGCTAAAGCTCCATATGTATCCAGCTCTATGGGCTGACAGTGTATAAAAGCAGGTACTTATAAACTCTTACCAGACAGTAAAAGAAAAAAACTCAGAAAAATGAAATACACCACCACTGTTCAGGGTCCACCGACCTCCGCAGAATGACAGCTCCCAACTGACCCCACTGGGCTTCGGATCACATTCCAAAGGCACAAGGTAAGCTTTAAAGAGATGCGAGAGGCCAGCCATAAACATCTCTTGCTGCCAACCCCTAATGACCTTTGGCTGGATAAAACACTACATGACACAGACTGTGCAGTTAAAACCCCCACACCTTCTTTTCTCTCTGGGATGGTCGCATTATTCATGCATACATCCAGAAAGCCAATAAAGCTGAGCGGTTTCTATGTGTATATAAACAAGCACTGATGGAGGGGCATATCTTCTGAAAGCAGTCAGAAGTCAGGGCTGCAAGGATGCTCCCATTCCTTTGTGGGTATAGGGCAGGAAACATGAAGGACCCTCGATGCCTGACACAGGAGTGAGTGGTAAAGCACAGGGCAGCGGGCACAAGGCACTCAGGCAGCAGTCTCAGCCACCAGAGCCACAATGCAGATGGCTTCCCAGGGGAATACCACTGTCCTTGACCCTCCTTGATCCCCATTACAGAGGCCATAACACGAGACCTCAGAGAGAGATGGGGCAATGTGAAAGGGAATGGAAATGAAGGGGTCTTCAGGGCTCACGAATGAGCATGAAGGACTTCCCCAGGGATAAAGGCAGCAAGGCTGCCAGTTACAGAGCAGCACGAGTAAATACAACAGGAGGGGGGAGCAGATGTAGCAGTCACACGTCTTAGTGTACATAAAAAGATAGCTCTTTCAGTAGTTCCTTGTAAGAACCCAGAATATTTTGAAGAACAGTGAGTGAGAAACGTGAAATGTGGTGTATGGTGGCAAGTGAACTCTTGCAAGATTTTTAGGCTGAACTGGCTAAACTTACAGCTATGCCTACACACTTAAAGTAACGTGGATCACAGCTTAGCTTAGCTCTGTATACACAGCCTTCTCATCAAATTCCACTGCATTTGAATTTCATTGTATCTAGATTTCTATTTTGCAGGTACTAAAATAAAAGCAAAAAAATTATCAGTATCACAGTGAAAATCAGCACATGACCATTTCTAGCTCCCAGCTCTGACCTCAGACCAAACCTCCAAAACCTGTCTAGCAATCCTGCAGTGAAAGATTCTGTCAATAAAACTTTGCAGAAAACATCATGGCATGGCACAGTTTGCTCACCATGACATACAGCCTAGCAGTGAAGAGGACAAAAGCCATGCTGGCCAGCAAAGACATAAGAGGTACATAAGGCTATCACCTGAAGTCTCATTTTATAACATTTCCAGATTTTGGCAGGCACCTTCAGCCTTTCCAGCTACATTGAGACCCATGTAGCAAAAGTGATTTCTTTATTTGTCAAACTAATTTGTTGGTGAGGATGTGAGGGACTGACAGCCCTTTCAACACATTATATGATGCAGACAGGCACTGAGCACAGCAGACTGGAAAAACAACACTGAAGAACATCTCCACCTTAAAGGTGCTATCTCACCAACAAAATATATAGCAGATCTGCATTGGCCCAGACCATTACTTTCCCTGGCAAGGACTTGGGGACAAAGCTCCTTAAAACAGTAGTAATCATATTCCACTCATGCTCCTTTTTACTGCCAGCTGTAAACTAGCTCCACATGCATCATGGTTTTGCATCAAAATGTGCACAGACCAAGCCCATATCCAAAGGGACAAGGTAGATCCAATTTACAGCTTTGACAGGTCTGTGCACCCGAGGCAGAGCATGCAGGAAATAGCCTGATATCTCACTTGGGGAGCGCTTAAGAGCCTGCTAGTTGAACTGGATGCAGAGCCACAACAGCCTCCCACAAAGAGCCAGCAAAAGAGCAGGGAATTTGCTATCCAATTTTAAAGAAACACAAAACACAGGCAGCACCCACCAAGGCACTACTAGGGAAGACCAGAGTCAAGTCTGATCCCAACTTGGAGCAATCCTTTGTTAGGACAAGTGCAAGAGAAACACAGTGGCACTAGGAAACGCACACGCTGCATGGAGTCACTCCAGTAATGAAACATCATGCTGAAAACTGCTTCAACCTTTCATATAGTTGAAACAAAGCAAAAGGAACTTGTTGTGACCCAATGCAGGTATGACCAACACATGCAGACCAATTACTTGGCAGAGGAGGTTGAGTCCACTTTAGACCCAGAAATTCTGTTTGTTCACTAACAACCTAATATCAGGGCTTTTTTTTCTTTTTAGTACTGTTTTCCAGTTAAAAACCTAGGCCTATCCTGATAACAACTGAGAATATTTTTACTAATCTGCTCTACAGTACTGTGGATGAACTGTTTGCAGATAAGTTCTGTAGTTCATCTGGATCTCTGTATCTCTCAAGTGGCAGAGCACTAGAAGATCTCTCTGAAGCTGAACTCTTCCTGTCTCATTACACTCCAGAGTTAAAACCCAGGCAAGATATCTGATCTTGCTGAAATTATCTAAAAAACTGTTTTTCTTCTCTACTTAGAAATACCATTATGTTGCACATATTCCCATAATTCAAAATATTCTTTTCCTAAAGCTGTTCCCTACCAACAGTAGAATTTTTCCTTGTAGAATCAAACACAGCTGCCAGCTATTAATGCAAGTTTCCAGCCAAAAACTTTTAGATCCTTTCCAGTTCAGACAAATGACAAGTATACACGACTTAAAGTTGTTTTCAATAACACAAGAAATTGTCACTTCCATGATGGAAATCAGACTCTTTTATTCATTCTCACCAAACAGTCCTGGCATTGCTCCTGAGACAGCAGGTGACTGGCAAGTGCCCTGGAGAACCAGCAACAGAAAGGAAGTGGGACAAACCAGAAAAAATTAGTGAGCCAGCACTGTGTTTTTTCGTTTTACCTCTCAGAAGAGCAGCAGCAACTTGCAAGGCAATAATTAACATGATTAACTATTTACCTGAGGATGAATCTGCGGTTTATCACATGTAGCCTCAAAATCCAGCACTAAGAAGTAATGATATCTCTGTGGAGGGAAGGATGACATTGCTGCCATGGAAGCTCCAAAGCCGTGGGACGCCAGTTTCCTGCTTACGATGGAGCGGAACCCTTCGAGAACACCAGCTGGGAAGAGGAGGGACACAGCTCGTCTTGACCTTGAAAGTAAGTCTGGGGGAAACTTTGCTGCTCCAGTATGGAGGAGTGCTATCATTGAACATCCAGAGGCATCTGAAACTGAAGAGAGACTCATGTTACTCATGCACACCTACATCTCCTCTCTACTGGTATCTGTTCACTGTCCTCCTCTGACAGGGATTCCCTTTGTGCATCCCACTGGAGGTTCCAGCATCACAAACCTGAAATAACACAACAACCTGCTCTAAGCACAACAGATGACATTTGGATTGAGCTTAAGGTATCCAGAATCACAGGCAACTGAAAATTAACCTCTGCAAATGACTCTAAATTAAGAACTATGAGATACACAACAGTCATGGCTCCAGGCACCAGATCACACCCCACTGCTGATCCTCATTATAACAGAACATAACACAAACCAACTAAAACACAGAATATCCAATCTAAGCCCTGTTGAAATTTCTGAGGCCTTTTATCTTTTCATATACAATGCAGTTTCTGATACATGGTAAAAATTAAACACAGCAATACATATACCAACACTACAACTTAATCCAAACAGCTTGACCCTGAAACATCTGCCAGTTGCACGAAACATGGCATTTCCATTACAAATCCAGGTGGCTGGTGGCTGGAAGGCTCTTCCCCAGGAGAGTTATTGTTTGCTTTGTATACCAGGTTTCTCAGAGATGTGATTTTAGTGTTACACTCCACTTCTAATTTCAGGTATTTCTCCCAGAGGAGGCTATCAGTTCAACTGATCACACTCAGGTACTGCAGGAAGCGTAAAATGCAAGCAGGACTCTATAGGCTACAGTCTTCCTCCCAAAGAAATACCTCACTCAGCCATCACCTTCTGATACTTTCATCTAACAAACACTATTAAATAAAGTGCATTATCCATGTTGAGATGACCTGGATTTCCCCTCCTGCTACTTTTCTTCTAAAACTTTGCAGGGAAAAGTTGCCAGGATTGTCACTATCCAAGATGGGTCAGCCTCAGGGCTGTTAATAGATTTACAGGGATGAGAATTCAAGATTTGCACCAACTCAGTCCTCTTGAACAAGGATAGGAGTATCCCTTCTAATTGTGTATGCATATATATACACACACACATCAAGCTACATAAGATATTTAAATCTATCCCCACAGCTGGTCCCACTGCTCGTGGAAGAACTGAATCACTTGACATGCCACCCACCTGCCCTTTTACGAGCATGGCCCCCCCACACCTGTGCTGGCTTTCTGCTCTACCATGAAGGGATGGAAGTACCCACCATGAGACATGGACGCAAAGTGGCCACAACAAAACGGGGACTTGCTGCTCACAAACAAAGTCACTGTTTGCACAAAAGACAGCATTTGCTCTCTCCCATCCGTTAGTCCGTCAGGTAAATAATGCACATGCCAAAACACACACTTAATGAGGTAAATAATATGCCTTGAATAACAGCTAAATCTGTATTTACCTGCGAGACCAGAGAAACTCGGAAGGACCAGATTAGGAGATAATTGCAGCTAAGCAGGTTGTGTGCTTCGAGTAAACACGCGTTTGGTAACCTTCCCTTTCCAAGCTTTTGAGTGAAAGGCAAAAATCAAAGAAGTTGAAATGTTTAAGACCTAGCCAGTGCCCACACTGCCAATTCCACGGATATATGCATTGCCCCTGCCTCAAGGCTTTCATGTTTTGAAGCTGTTTGCTTTATTAAAGCATTGTGCCAGACAGCAGGTACCTCGAAAACTGAAAACTCAAGTTGCAAAACCAAAAATGAAGAGCCCAACATAGCATTTATTTTAAAGGGGTTCAGTTCTACCTATTGTCTTTTCATCTACAGCTTTGGCTGTCATTCATAAATGCATTACAGCCAAATAGAAGTTACTTATATTTTCTTCTAACGTGTGCCAGATAACAGATATTTAAGGTATACATGCTTTAAATCTTCTAACTACCATGAGTCTAAAGGCCCATCACAACAAATATAATCTCTCAGAATAAAGCAGCTTGTAAGTTAGTTGCAGGAAAACCTGGTCTTTAGCCTACTGCATCAAATAAAACACACAGTTGGAGTGGGGGAGGCAGATAGGCTTCAACCCCTATATCAAACACAGGCAATAAAACATGTATTATCCACCCAGACACCCACAGCAAGATCTCTTCTCTAATGTATCTTAACTGGCAAGACCAGGGTATCTGACAGAGACCCCATGAATCTTCAGGCTGGGTTGTACTACAGTGGTGCAGAGGTTTCCAAGCCACTGAGTCCATGGCAAAGGTAAACCAGCCACCTTGGCACGATTCAGGCACATCCCCAAGCAGCACCACGCCAGATCTTGGCATGGCAGGTCAGGGTCACAAAACTACCATGTGACATCCACGGAGGAAATTAACAGTGCCTGTTTACACTGACAGCTTCTGCAGTGGGTCCACATCTAGCAACAGGATCGGGCTCCCCATGCTAAAAGCAGCCTCCCTCCCCACTCTCCCGTGTAGCAGAGGGAGCAGTGCTCTGAACAAAGGTGTGTGAGTG
>NW_005055734.1:0-6582 GCF_000277835.1 Geospiza fortis
CATGACATGGTGTTCTCCAAAGTCCTTAGCTCTCTCCTGAAGGACTGAATTGGAGCTACTCCATGAAATGCCCATTGGTCCAGCTCAGCAACATGCACCAAGCAGCTTGTCCTGCATAAACCAAACAGAAACACAGAGACCCTTGAGACAAAGGCTGGAGGCTTGCAGGTCTGCATGTTCCCTCCTCCTTGGAAGGGAATCTGGGGAGCTGAACCTCAATGTCCAATGTTCCCTAGTGCAGAAACAGCCAGGCCATGGGAACTGCATGGCACAGCAGCCAGTTTTTCTCACACTGCAATGTCTTTCAGGTGATGTCCAAACACACAATGTCTACAAGGAGGGAGTCATAGAGACACAACAGAAGCCTTTGCCTACCTAGCTCAGAGACATGTAGGTTCTGCAAAGGATGAGGCTCTAGTTTATGCTCCTGAAGGTTGATGTGTGAGCAGAGTGCTTATGTTCCCTTTACAGGCAGTAGAAAAGCAAGCCACTAAGTTAGGCTGAGAGAGTTTGCAGTGCTGTTCAGCTTCCCAGACGTAGATGCTTGTTTTGGAGAAGAGTACTTTTATATCCAGCCAGCTGGGGGCTCCCCAAACTCCACTGCCTGCATGTACGAGAGCAGACATGCAGACACCTACAAGTTCATCTGTGTGGGATACAGCTTAGGCTAACATGGACCATATCTGCCTGCCAGAGCCAAGGTCAACATTGAGACCTGCAATTTCCACTTAACTTTCCAGTCTAGTAAAAAAACTAATTCCATCCACAGCCAAAAACTTTGTCTGAGGAACCTGTAGCTTTTGGCCTATGGGTCTTGCTGACTTTTCGATCACTATTTTATTTTATAGAGTCTCATTCTGTGCAAGAATGTATTTGGATTCTAGCATGCAAAAATTTTCAGAATCTCTTAAAAGGTTTTATTTGGAAGTGGAATTTATGCAAGTGTTTATTAATGATTTGGCATCTTAAAGGGGTTATTTTGAGTGCTATCTTTAACTTCATTACCATTAAATTATTCCTTAAATTATTCCAAAGAGATTGTGGCCTAATGATTTGAATTTAAAAATTCATATGGAAAGTTTGTCATAGTCCACAGTCAAGAGTACATTTGAACAGTGGAAACCAGTTAAGCAGCTTTTGGGAGACCAAGAGATGTTTACCTCAGTTATGCAATATTGACACTTATCTATATTTTTTCTCCATAGAGTGATTTTGCAATCAAAACTTAAACAGGTGGAAATCAATCACAAATACCTAAATCATTTGGTAAAACACAATCCACTCAGCCCTTATTTTGCAAGTAATTATTGCCACATGCACGCAGTAAAGCTGAAAATCTTCTAGAAATCAAGTTCAATTTGAACAGTCAATCCCAGGTGGTTTCCACTCCTAAAGAAGAACATAATAGAAAACAGCATCTTGAGAGAAACATTCATCTCCAATAATTTGGCTGTGCCCTGTAAGGTCAGCATGCAGACAGCCCAAATCTCAGGATTGTAATCCATTTCCATTATAGATGTAACACTAAAGGACAAAATCAAGGAATAATGGGCTTTCTTAATCCTTTATGTGATCCTAGGACTGGCTGTAGGAACTACTGGTGCTAGAAGTTTTTAAGTGTGGAAAGTGTGAAGAATGTAGCTAATCCATCTAAACTGTTCTAATGAATGTTGTTTATCCTCAGCCAATGCTGCACTGAATCACTGCAAGGGAAAAGGAAATACAAACAACTGAATGTACACTTAGATTCATCCTTAGGTTAATGTGATCAGAGCAAAATCTTTTAGCTTCTGACCAAGAGATCAATTACTTATTATGATCAATGACCACTGAGAATATCTCTGAAATATTTTTTCAAGGTGAAATCCTTGTCTTGTGAGGTGTTTTCTTAATTAGAAGAAACTTTGGCTGTGTGAACATGACTTTTGGGGTTTAAGGGATATGTAAGAGACAATTCTTTTACTTACATGAACATTTTATTTTCCTGTCATGCATTTCTACACCTCCTGAGGTTTCGCTAAGTACTTTAAAGTTACTGTGGGATAGGGGATAATTGGTATTACCACTATAAAATCTTCCCCTCAGTCCTCCACAGCATGAATCAGAAGTATAAATTGCTGTGCCTAAGTGGGTGAAGTAAGAAATAGACTGTTCCCACTGGAAACGTAAGTGACTGGAAATGAGCCCAAAAATTTGTGCTTAGGAGCCTCAAAGCTGGAATACTGCTAGAGTGGATTACCAGGGAAACCAGCAATGAGTAGGAACCGGAGCCTAAACATCTGACTCTGTTTTCCTGCCATACATTTTGGAAAGAAGCAGTGTGCGTAGAGAACTTGGATATACTTCACTGCCCATCTCAATAAAGAGGCATTTTTTATGGAGTTGCTGTTGAAAAAAATTTCTCACTGGTTTAACCTTTGATTTCTAGGTGTTCTCCTCTCTACATCCAATGACTCTGGGTAACAGAAAACAGCATCTTCTTTTTGCCTACATGATGGCACTCGTATGGTGAAAGAGGAAGGATGAATCTCTGCAATTAAACTCCTACTCCCTATTGTCAGTGGCACAGAACCCTCTACATGTTTTCCTTTGCCCAGAGATGGAGGTGGAATGCCCACCCACCCTACATTTCCTCTTTTGATAAACACTGCCAACATCTTTCCGAGAGGCAATTACAACAACATTCCTCCCTTGACATCTCCCCTTCTCCATCTTTTCACTTTCTGAAAAAAGAAAGTCTTGCTGCTTTTATATATTTTCCAAATCACTGGTACATCTTCTAAGTTTTGCATTTTCAGCTGACTTTCAATTACACCTTCAAGGTTGGTTTTTTTTCCTACACTTGCAAGAACTGGAAATATATTCTAGAGAAATGTCTTAAAAAACAGTAATGACCCCAAGATGGCCAAGCTCAAACCTGTATATACGTATACACATGCACACAGGCAGCTTCTCTGCAAGGCCTACTATGAATGCAGAATTTGCCCTAATTTTGAGAAACTCACTCCTCCACACTCACACATACTCTAATGCACTCCTTCTTGTACCAATCCACCCTCTCCCACGCTGACATATATATTCTCTCTCTCCTTCACCACTCTCTTTGCCTCTGAGCTAAATTACTCTACTGTGGAAATTGCCATCAGCAATTTTCACCCTTTGCTGCTCTTTCAAGGAGTTTATGCAGTGGTGCAGTCATGATGCTCAATTAATTACTTGGTATCTTTTGAGCTATTTCCCAACTATTTGCACTTATGTGTTACAGAACAGCAATGTCTCTCTTACCACCTCCATGTGCTTAGGGCATGGGCTGAGCTGAATGAGGTTGAATCTTTGTGTTGATTTCTTAATCAGAATCAAATGGGTGTTTTTGGCATGATGTTGCTCATGTCACAAGGTCTCTGCCCAGCTACAAAGCACCTGAATATTACCTGTATTTTACAGGAAGAAGGTTAGTTCAGAGGCTGAAGCAGTGTCCTAGGAACTGGACTTAGCTCTCAGACCCTGGTGCTATCACTAAAGGGATTGATGTCCTGGTCTTTTGCTCAAGTGCGTAGCACCACCCAGCTGCTTGCTCCCATCCTCACAGCTCATGGTGAAGACTGTGATGAACAGGCTGAACATGCTGAGGCTGTTTCAGAGTACAGTCAGACAGGTTGTCTTAGATCCAGATGTACCCCGTGGGGACACTGCACTATTCCCAGCTCAGAGATATGAACCATTTTTCTTACATGCAGGCTTGAAAGGAAGTAAGAAGGTCCCAGCTGAATTCATAGCTTGAGCTCTTGACTCCTTTTGACTTTCCCAGGTGGCCATGGGAAAAGTCTTCTAACTTTTCTGCACTTCAGTTTCTCAGTTATTACAAAACAGCACTTTCTACCTCATGAGGAAATTTTGAGGACAAAACCGTGAAAGACTATGGGCACTCTTACTCTAGAGCACCAAAGGATACAAGTGCTCAAGAAAATTTTTGCTTTTCATATGTTAGAATAAAAAAACAAATAAACCATGTTAAAATGCTTGCATTTGGGATGGCTGGAGGAGTGTTGTAAAGCTTGCTTATTACTTGTCTTCAGAGCCCTATGATGATGTAGAACCAGTTGGTGTTAGAATTATTAGAATTATACCATAGTCTACTTTGATGGGCTGAACAAACCATGGCAGATTTTTTTTAACTAGTCCTTTAGATTTATTCTTTGAAAATCACGATATAATCAAATCCATGTTAAAAGAGTCTAAGTGGTGTGACAAAGTAGATTAATCTTTATCTCACATTAAAAAGGTGGGTCCTTAATATTGATTCTTCTCAGGCAATAATCTTGGTGGTTATATCTAAAAAGCTGGGCTGAAGCACTCAGTTGCTGAAGGAGGAATAGTAGGAACTCATTTCTCACCCAAGGGCATGTCAAAGAGGTGGGAATTTAAAAAAATTGTAGCTTCTTGAAAATCCAGATTAATATCTAGTGATTTCCTTGGAAAAAGTTTTCATTGACAGTACCTGCCCCCGTGAAAATCTCAGGCTGCCGAGAACAGCTTTTTGTTCAAGAAAAATGCTGATTTTGTGAGAAGTGAAGGGAACCTTTACTCAGCTATTCTGATCTTTTAAGTAAATATTTATTTATTTATTTTCTGCATGAAGTTATAAAGTTTCTTGGGAATACAGATAATGTAGCAGGAGGAAAAGTAATTACTGTAATTTTGCCTGTGCTTTCAGAAAATAATCCATCTGATAAGCACCCCATTTGCATTTTGTGAATTGCACAGTTCAGCACAGAGGCATCTCAACTAGATGCATGCAGTCCATGTTTACCAAATACTATGACTCTCCTGCTAACAGAAGTATTTGTCTTGGCCTTTTCCCTTTTCAAAGACCAGATGATTAAGATGTCATTGACATTAAGCGTGCCTTGCATCCATTTCTCGAGGAATGAAGTGGTCAGAGGTGGTCCCTGAGGGTTAGAAATCCTGAAACAAGAAAGGAGAACCATAGCTCATGAGGACAGTCAGGCACCAAAGAGTTGCTCCTTCTTTTCACAGACCCAAAGTAGGTCCAAGCCCACTCTGCATCCCCGGGACAGGGATGCTACAAGCATTCATCCACCTCTTTTCTGTCATCTTCTTAGAGGTTTACTTTCAAGCAGAGAAAAACATCTGTCCCTTTGATTTTCTAGGGATAAATGAGAAGCCTGTGAAAGAAAACCTCATTAATTCCCTGTGCTACATATGACATCAAATAAGACATTCTTTAGGAAGTGAAGTGACAGGCTGTGGGGGAGAGGGGAATAGGAACTGACCTAGCAACCATGCCTGCCAGGTAGCATGAGGACAGTCAGCTCCTATCAAAGCGAATGAGGACTGAAGGCACTCAGCACCTTGCATGATTAAGCCCAAACGGAAAGCAGCCTTTCTCATCAAAATTGCACTGCCTTCCTCCTTCCCAAAAGGCATGTTAATTTGTAAAAATTTGCTATCCTTGGCAGTTGTTTCCAAGTGAGCTCTTTTGACCTCCCTTCTTATCATTCTGTGGGAGAGCGAGATGTGTGCACACCAGCTGAGAGATTCAGGGCACTTCAGGGGCAGCCCAGGTCTTCTTCCACTGGCCACACCACATTGTTTTCCCTATCATCCCACCTCATTTCAACCTCAGCTGCATCTCCTTTTTCCTAGCAAAGCCTGGGAAAGGGACAGCCAGGTGCATGTCCATCACCACTTGGTGCAGCGTTCAAGTGTGGGCTCAGGGTTTGCAGAGATACCTGTGCGATACCTGTGTCACACACTGTATAAGAGTGAGAAGGAGAAAGGAACATGCCATCTGCTTGGAAGGGTCTTAGGGCTCCTCTCTTTCTCCCCTCCTCCTGAACTTTTCCTACCAAGCTTCAACCCAAGTGGAAGCTGAGCTATATTTTCTTATGTAGGTTTCCAGAGGAGAGGTGTTCATTTGTTCATTACATTTTATTATTTTTTGTGCAGGAATTTGTAGCTCTCAAACAGCATTCATGTGACATACAGTAATACATTTTTTCCACAGAATACCTTCCCCTGTGTTTTTACACTTTCTATCCTCTGCAGAGGAGCACACAAAATATTTCTAAGACATCAGGCTTGTTACACAGATTTTTCCTCGCTGCCTATGTGCCAAAGCATTTCACAGTGAGACTTATGAGGCTGCGTACAGTGAAATGCAAGGAAAGCTGTTGCAGGATGACGCCACACAGTGTGAGTGGGAGAGGGAAGGAGGAGTCAGCCATGAGACCAACAACTGAAGGAGAAATTAATTAAGAGTCATAAAACAAACTGCCATTCAAAACTCCCTTTCCACAGCAAGGCCATTACTGAGGTTTCTGTTGGCTTCAAAAAATGAGAATAACTGGGTAGTGGTCCTGAGTATATATTTCAGTTCCTGTCCTGTGTGTCACAATCACCCTCTTTCATTGTCTAGCTGCAAATGTAGAGGAAAATATACTTGGCTCAGCAGCTCCACCTTTGAACATCTACCTCCTTCAAAACATATGGAGAAATAAGGGTTAGAAAAACGGTATCATGTTAACACCTGTCCAGGGCTTTCCTCACAGAGAGGCCCCC
>NW_005055735.1:0-743 GCF_000277835.1 Geospiza fortis
TGGGAGGGGATTGGGTTAAACTGGGAGTGACTGGGAGGGAGCTTGGATCAAACTGGGAGGGGATTGGGGGGGGGATTGGGTTAAACTGGGATGGATTGGGATGAACTGGGAGGGGATTGGGGGGCACTGGGATGAACTGGTCTGAACTGGGAGGTTACTGGGCTGAACTGGGAGCATTGCAGGACTATTCCCGGAGCACTGAGAATGTTCTGGAGGTTACTGGGGATAGCTGGGATGAACTGGGAGCTAACTGGAGCTAACTGGAGCTAACTGGAGCTAACTGGTGCTAACTGGGAGCTCACTGGTGCTAACTGGTGCTAACTGGGATCTCACTGGAGCTAACTGGGATCTCACTGGAGCTAACTGGCGCTAACTGGTTCTAACTGGTGCTAACCGGTGCTAACTGGTTTGCACTGGTTTGCGCCGGCGCAGGATTACTCGGTGGAGGGCATGAGCGAGTCGCTGCTGACGTTCCTGCAGCACCTGCGCGAGTTCGGGCTGGTGTTCCAGAGGAAGGTGAACTGGGAGCACTGGGAGCACTGGGAGGGGACACTGGGGACACTGGGGACATTGGGAGCACTGGGAGGGGACACTGGGGACACTGGGAGCACTGGGGACACTGGGAGGGGACACTGGGGACAGCACTGGGGGGCACTGGCAGAGGACATGGGGACACTGGGAGCACTGGGGACACTGGGAGGGGACATGGGGGACGCTCGGGGACACCGGGGACAGCTCCTGGC
>NW_005055735.1:5871-6581 GCF_000277835.1 Geospiza fortis
CCCCGGCGGCGCCGTCCCCCCCACCGTGAGTAGAGCGGGGATTTTGGGGTGAAATCCTCAAATTTTGGGGTCACTGCTGCCCTTGGGGGTCACCAGAAGTGGCCCCTGGATTTTGGGGTCAGCCTGATTATGGGGGTCCCTCCTTCTCCTTGGGGCTCCCCCTGATCTTGTGGGGGGTGGAATTTTGGGATTTCCCCCCTCAGAAACCCCAAAACCTCCTCAAATCCCACAAATTTCACCTTTTTTTTGTGCTTATGGGGGGATTTTGGGGGTCCTGGGTGGGATTTTGGTGTCCCAGGCGGCATTTTGGGTGTCTCCAGTTGGTTTTTGGGGTCCCCAGGTGGGATTTTTGGGGTCCCAGAGGGGATTTTGGGTGTCCCGAGTTGGTTTTGGTGTCCCAGATGGGATTTTGCGTGTCCTGAGTTGATTTTTGGGGTCCCAGATGGGATTTTGGGGTCCCAGATGGGATTTTGGGTCTCTCAGGTTGAATTTTGGGGTTTCCAGATGGGATTTTGGGGTTCCTGAGTGGCATTTTTGAGTCCCAGATGGGATTTTGGGTGTCCCGAGTTGATTTTTGGGGTCCCAGATGGGATTTTGGGGTTTCCAGATGGGATTTTGGGTGCCCCGAGTTGATTTTTGGGGTTTCCAGATGGGATTTTAGGTCTCTCAAGTTGATTTTTGGTGTCCCAGGTGGGATTTTGAGTCTCTCA
>NW_005055736.1:0-3034 GCF_000277835.1 Geospiza fortis
CAGTTTGAGCCCAGTCTCCCAGTTTGATCTGCATCTCCCAGTTTGAGCCATATTGGTACAATCTGGGGGGGAACGGGCGAGTTTTGGGTTTTTCATCCCTCAGAAACCCCAAATATCCCCAAACGCGGAGGGCAGGGGGGACTCGGGGCCGGGATTGCCCCGCTGGGGCAGAAATTTGTAAAAATCGAAGCGAATTGGGGCAAACCGGGGGATTTTTTAGCGGGATTTGGGTGGGGAAACGCCCTGCGCACCCCCCACCAAAAAAAATCCCATTTCCGCCTTTTTTTAGGGAATTTTTGCCCTGCTGGGGTCACGGAGCGGCCCTGGGCGGGGTTCATGACGTCATCCACGCATCGTGAGTGACGTCATACCTCATAACGCCCTGCCATTGGCTGTTGGCCTCTCTGGGGTTGTGACGTCACCGGGGAAAGACTTCGCTCCAGGGAGGAAAAATCTGGGGGGAAAAGGAGCAAAAAATGGGAAAAAATGGGAAAAATGGGAAAAAATGGGAAAAAAACCACACGGGAGAGCGCGGCTGGCTCTGCTCTTCGGGAATCTGCCAAATATTCAAGAAATCCTTTATCCAACCAAAAAAACCAACCTAAAATATCGTCGTTTTGGGCAAAACGAGGTTCGAAACCCGGGATTTCTAAGAGGAGGAGAAAACAGGGAGGAAAAGACGGATTTGGGGCGGGAATCGTGGCGTTTCTTCGCTTTTTGCGAGGTTTTTTTAGGGAGTTTCGGGCGGAAATCAAAATAAAATAATTCTTTTTTTTTAAAGGGGAATCCCAATGTATTGAATTTCTGTATTTCGTTTCACCCCCATTTACTCCGTTTCTCCAACACCGAGCCGAACAATTCTCGTTTTTACGTCGGGATTTCTCTCGGCGCACGCGAGGCGAAAAATTTGCGTTTAAAAAAAAAAGGCCCCAAAAAAATTTTAAATTTTACGGCTACAAATCCCCCGGATTTCAGCACAAACGCTTCGGGTTTAAGCGAATAAAAACACCAGCGACGAGAACGGATTATTTTGCGGGTTATAAACGTTTATACGCCTTTTTTTTTCAGAGCATATTTTTTATCGTTTTGATACATCCACGCAGCGCCTTTAATCGTGCATTTATACGGCGGCAGAATAAGGGCGCAGGAAATTTGCGAACACCGAAAGAAACCCGACCGAAATCGAGCTAAATGTGTGCGTATGGAATTTTTATATGGAAACGCTCGAAAAAAATTAAAATAATAATAATAATAATATAATAATAGAATAGAATATAATAATAAAAGTCGTACGTGCTTTTATAAATGGGTGCCTACATCGGTCAGAGCGTGTCCTGTACATTCCATTTTCTGTCATTAATTAACACGCGGGGTTAATTGGTTTATTTGACCATCCCGGCTTTTTTGGGGGGGGATTTTTTTAACCCTTTTTTTGTCATTTTCAAAGCCCCCCGGGTTGTGCCGCAGAGCCGGGAGAGGGTTTGGGGTGAATTCGGGGGGTTTTGGGGTCTTTGGAGGGCTCTGGGAGGTGCTGGGCATAGGGGAGGGTTCCCTCCTTTGGGGGGTCCTGGTGACAAAATTGGGGTCCTGGTGACAAAAGGAGGGTCTTGGTGACAAAAGGAGGGTCCTGGTGACAAAATTGGGGTCCTAGTGACAAAAGGGGGGTCCCGGTGACAAAAAGGGGGTCCCGGTGACAAAAGGAGGGTCGTGGTGACAAACGAGGGGTCCTGGTGACAAAAAGGGGGTCCGGGTCCCGCTGACAAAAAGGGGGGTCCTGGTGACAAACGGGGGTCCCCAGTGTCCCCTCGCTCCGTGGGTGACTAACGGGGGTCCCTGGGACACACGGGGGTCGCAGGGTCCCTTTCACTCCCCGGGGGACAAACGAGGGGGTCCCGCTGACAAAAAGGGGGGTCCTGGTGACAAACGGGGGTCCCCAGTGTCCCCTCGCTCCGTGGGTGACTAACGGGGGTCCCTGGGACACACGGGGGTCGCAGGGTCCCTTTCACTCCCCGGGGGACAAACGAGGGGGTCCCGCTGACAAAAAGGGGGGTCCTGGTGACAAACGGGGGTCCCCAGTGTCCCCTCGCTCCGTGGGTGACTAACGGGGGTCCCTGGGACACACGGGGGTCGCAGGGTCCCTTTCACTCCCCGGGGGACAAACGAGGGGGTCCCGCTGACAAAAAGGGGGGTCCTGGTGACAAACGGGGGTCCCCAGTGTCCCCTCGCTCCGTGGGTGACTAACGGGGGTCCCTGGGACACACGGGGGTCGCAGGGTCCCTTTCACTCCCCGGGGGACAAACGAGGGGGTCCCGCTGACAAAAAGGGGGGTCCTGGTGACAAACGGGGGTCCCCAGTGTCCCCTCGCTCCGTGGGTGACTAACGGGGGTCCCTGGGACACACGGGGGTCGCAGGGTCCCTTTCACTCCGCGGGGGACAAACGAGGGGGTCCCGCTGACAAAAAGGGGGGTCCTGGTGACAAACGGGGGTCCCCAGTGTCCCCTCGCTCCGTGGGTGACTAACGGGGGTCCCTGTGACAAAAGGGGGTCTCTGTGATAAACGGGGGTCGCAGTGTCCTGGTGCCAAAAGGGGGTCCTGGTGACAAACAGGGGGCCCCGGTGTCCCCTTCACTCGCCGGGGGACAAACGGGGGTGTCTTGGTGCCAAACAGGGGTCCCTGTGATAAAAGGGGGTCCCGGTGTTGTCGTGACAAAGGGGGGGTCCCTGTGTCAAACGGGGGTCCGGGTGTCACGCGGGGGTCCCGGTGTCCCGGTGACAAACGGGGACCAAAGGGGGGATCTGGTGCCAAACAGGACCCCTGTGCCAAAAGGGAGTCCTGGAGCCAAAGGGGGGTCTGGGTGTCCCCGTGACAAAGGAGGGGTCCCCGGTGCCAAACAGGGATCCCCGTGCCGAGCTGGGGTCGCGGTGTCCCGGTGCAGAGCGAGGGTTCCGGTGCCACACGGGAGTCCCGGTGCCGAGCGGAGGTTCCGGTGCAGAGCGGGGGCGGCAGTGCCCCGGTGCCCCGCGGGGATCCCGGT
>NW_005055736.1:5095-6577 GCF_000277835.1 Geospiza fortis
CCCGGCCCGGCCCCGCCCGCCGAGGTTTGAAATTCCTCCCTCCTGCTCCCTCTGCCATTGAAAGGTTTTCCAGATCCGAATCCTCCCTCTAAATACCGAAAAGAATTAAATTTCTATGTTGTGCCTCTTGATATCGAAAGGTTTTCAAGTTCTGCGTTCTCCCTCTCGATATTAAAAAAAAAAGAAAAATCTATTTTCTATATTCTTCCTCTTGGTATTGAAAGGTTTTAAAGATCGATATTCTCCCTCTTGGGATTTAAAAACATTTACATTCTATGTTCTTTCTCTTGGTATTGAAAGTTTTTGAAGTTCTGTATTCTCTTCCCTTTCGATATTTAAAAAATTTTGGAGTTCTACATTCTCCATCTTGGTGTTTAAAGATTTCAAATTTCTATATTCTCCCTCTAGATATTGAAAAATTTTAAATTTCTATATTCTTCCTTTAGATATTGAAAGATTTTAAATTTCCGTATTCTCTCTCTCGATATTGAAAGATTTTAAATGTCTATATTCTCCCTCTAGATATTGAAAGATTTTGAATTTCTCTATTCTCCCTCTTGGCACTTAAAGATTTTTAAGTTCTGTATTCTTCCTCCCGATATTGAAAGATTTTGAATTTCTATATTCTCCCTCTTGATATTGAAAGATTTTGAAGCTCTGCGTTGTCCCTCTAAAATTTAAAATAAATTTTAAATATTTAAAATTTTTGAGGTTCTGCGTTCTCCCTGTTGATATTTAAAGTTTTGCGTTTATTGTCCCGCATTTTTGAACTTTTCCACCCTGGGGAGCCGGAAATGATCATCAGGATCCCGAAAAATGATCATTTCAATCCCAATAAATGATCATCCGGATCCCGAGAAATGATCATTTCAATCCCAATAAATGATCATCCGGACCCCGAAAAATGGTCATTTCAATCCCAATAAATGATCATCTGGATCCCGATAAACAAGCACGTCAATTCTGATAAACGATCACTTGAATTTCGATAAATGATCACTTGAATTTTGATAAAAGATCCTTTGAATTTTCATAAACCATCACTTGAATTTTGATAAACGATCACTTGAATTCTGATAAACTATCCTTTGAATTCTGATAAACCATCACTTGGATTTTGATAAACGATCCTTTGAATTTTGATAAATGGTCACTTGAATTCTGATAAACGATCACTTGGATTTTGATAAATGATCCTTTGAATTCTGATAGATGATCATCTGAGTTCCGATAAATGATCATTGGAACCCCCATCAATCATCTTCTGCCTCCCTGCTCGGAGTTAGAAATGGCCGTGATCAATTGAATTCAATTATTTATAATGATAATAATTATTATTATCATTATTAACATTATTATTTTGAACGCTGTTATCATTGTGTTATCAACCCGCTCCACCTCCCAAACCCCCCCGACCCTAAACCCGACCCAGAGCCCAAATCCCCCCACCCCAAACCCGACCCGGAGCCCAAACCCGCGCTA
>NW_005055737.1:0-6569 GCF_000277835.1 Geospiza fortis
AAAAAAAAAAAAGAGTTCAATATGGGGGTGAGAACTCAAAGGAGATTTGATTAGTCATATGTGCCTCCAGAGAAGTTCACTCTCCTCTCTTGTGAGAGCAGCACACTGTATCATCCTTAATATTCTCCTACCGCAGAGTCAATGAAGGTGATTAAAAAGCTGTGTAGACATTAATGGTTGAACAATAAACAGTATAATCACAGCCAACCTATTATGCTACCAACTGCTTTCCTAAAGGATTCTGGTTTATGCTTGCCAAGGGGGAGCCTCCCAGGAACACTGTTCTTGGGAAGCCAGTTCCCAAAGCATCCTTTTAAAGTTTACAGCTGGGAGATAGAGCCTGGCTCCTGACATCCACAAGTTCTTTCATATCTCCTCTGTGAGCTGACTGCATCTAATGCTCTCTAGAGACGAATTGTTTCTAGAGGCACAGGAACAATGTATATTTTACACTTGATGGACTCATATTTCATACCAGATGTAATTAAGGATAAAATATAATGAGTTTATTCTAGAAAGGTGTTAAATTCTCAAACAAATGAAAAATATCAAAACCAAAGTCACAAGAAGATGAGAATTAAACAAGAAAGCTTTCTTGCAATTGTTTGCTCCTTCATAGAGGTGAGGGGTCTTTCCTCCAGCAGGGGAGCTTTTATGAATTTCATCTATTGCATTTTAACAACACACTCCTATCTTAGAGTCTTCTTGATGATCAAAGGATTTTAGAGGTCAAAGACCCTACACATTTAATAACCCATTTGTAAGAGGCATTCAATGAACAACCACTGTCTTATGGCAGCTGTCTCTAGATTGCAATGAGTTTCACAGAGACACCATGTGACATCTTATTTAAAAATATATGACAGGCCTGGCATTTCAACTGCTTTAGAGTTCATGTTCTTACAAAAACAGGACAACCTCCTCCTTCTTATAGCATGAGATCTTTATGAAGAGATGAGAACATCTTCATAAATAAAGTTACAATCAGATTTCCTTATAAAGAAATCTCAAAATTCTTTACATCTTTCCTCAGTGACATCCAAACACCTAAGGGTGAAATATGCCCAGGAAATGACCTTCTACAAAGCAGCCAGTCTCTGAGGAAGTAACAAATACTGACTGAACAAAAATACAGGAGAATTGCGTCTAGTCCCTGTTAAAAAATAGAAGAGAAGAAATTTGAAATATGGACAGGACGTGTCTAAATAAAAATAACAGCTTACCAAGCTAATGGGTGACAATACTTTTCAGTGCTGTCAAAATACAGACCAGCTTATGCGCCAGGCTGGGGTCTAGGGTCCAACTAGAAATCACAACTCTGGCATTTCTTGCTGCACCTGGGAAGGAGCCCAGAGGATACCTGGTCCAGCTGCCAGGGCAGATTTAGCAGCATCATCTGCTATGACCCTGGAACAAACACTGCATGAGAAAGAAGGCAAAATCCTAAACCACAGCTCCAGAGCTCTCAAATTCAACATTTTAACACTCACCCAAGAAGACACCATTAGCAGTTAGGAACAGTATTTTAATCCTCTGAAATCTATGAATGTCAATCAGAGACTGCTTTCTGAGGTAGCTCTGCTCTTCCTTTCATACACAAGCGTTGGCAAGAGCCTGCACCTCCAATGGTTCAGTCTCTCCTGTTAGAATGTCAGCACACTGCCAGCTCTCTGGAAGCTCCCAGAGCTGAATGATATTTTCACAGAAGTCTGCCAGCTGGAGACTCCTTGTGTCAAGGTTTTGGCTCTCATCATTTGGGAAACAGTGAGCATATACTCAAAACAAGCACTGAAAAAGGTAGATTTTCACAACTGTCCAGATTATTCTTGAAGAAAATTGTCTCAATTCAATCTAAATAAAGCCCTGCTGGCAGAGAGAGAAGATCTCAAATTTAATCACTTCTACCTGCAATCAGCATCAATACTTTTTCCAGCCCTACCCTAAAAAATGTTTATATCTAACTTCTCTCATTCAGAACATTTTGGACACCCTCTCAGTTGTGGAAAAGTCCTGGTATCCAACTGGTGCCACAGGACCTACACATCTCATCTAGGAATATACCCTCTTTTCCTCCAGTGGCACTGTTCACCTAAAAAATATTTTTGTGAGTTGATGTGTTTAAATAGTTTGGCCCATTTAGCCCAACAAACACCAATTCAATGCTCATTGCTCAATGGAGAGATGTGCTGCCTCAGTGGGGTGATAAATCCCAAGATGGGTTATAAAACCCAATATAGGCATGACCCAAATCCCATTCCAGGTGAGAACTTAGCGATTTCTTGGGGTTATGAAGATTTGCATGACTACAGGCTGAATATATGAATATCTCAGTGAAGAGTAAGACTTTAATTCTCAACTCAAATATAAAGTGCTATTTCCTCATTCTGTCCTCAACTGATGATGTACCTATAGTTCTTCCAGATTTACCAATGAACATCAGTCCTGTAGCACGTCCAGTAATGTGCATAAATACCTGCAATCTACAATTACCTATTTCACGTGCTGATCTGAAATTACAGGGAGAGAAAGGGGTGGATGGAGTGGTGCTGAAGCTTGAGCACAATATAAATTTGAGGCCGCAGCATCATGTGTTTGAGACCTGTCATGAGGCTGAAATACAAGTGAAGCTGTCACAGCAATACAATGACAGCACAGTTCAGCATGCTCATGAAGAGACTAAAATCCAGGATGACTGCAGAGCCAAGGGGAAAAAAAGCTGGTTTTTTCCCCTACCCTGTGTACATAAATAGGAAAGATCTGGTCGTGTTGTCCTGTGAGCACACTGCGATGTCAGTCTAAAGCAACAACTAACCTGAGCTATAATTATAGAGAGGCAGAATATGTTGACTTTTCAACTGAAATGTATCCTTGGCTGTTTCTCTTGCAGCAGAGCAGTGTTTTCACAAGAGGGCAATGTACATTTTCTAGTCACAGCAAACCAGTTTGTGCTTTTCCCCTGACAGATATCAACATTCCCATTGTCTCAGGAGAGACAACAATCTGTAGATGCAGCCAGCTATGCCAATTTGTAAGATGTGTACTTAATAACAGGTTTTCAATTTTAAAAAGAGCTCTTTTCACACCTACAGAACTCTGAGTGATCCCAAAGTGTTTTGCTGGCATCAGTCTAATCCCACAACCTACGCACATGGGTGGACACCAGAGAACCTGCAAAGCCAAGCAACATAACAAATGAGCTCATGGGATCACACATAAATAAGCCATCTACCAGCTTTTATACCTGACCTATCACTTCATTATTTTTTGGATCCATCTGCTTGGGACTATCAGGTGAAAACAGCATGGAGTTTAAGTAGCTGTAATGAAAACTCAAATTCCCAGATAAAAGATCATCCTGCATTTGCAGGCTGAGTCCCCAGTGAGGCACAGCCTGTATAGCACATACCAGGAGCACCAGGGAGGGTGCCCAGGCACTGCAGTCAAACAGCACACGAACAATATGCCCAGGACTGATGCCAGAAGGTGCAAAGCTGATGGTTTTAGTGCAAAACAGTTAACCAACATACAGACATTGGGAGGAGCCACCTGTCATTCACACTGCGTGCTGTGGAAGCACGTAACTCTCCCCTGGAAGATTACTGAGAAGTCCAAATGCAACTACAAGAAACAGCATTTTTTGAATTTGGATATTGGAAACAATTATCACATCTGAATCATCTACAGCTCTCAAGCCATGAAAGCAAATAGCACTCTACTGAGAGGGAAGGCAAATTTCTGGCTGCTCTGAAAAGCCCAGGAATTACAGTTTCCATGTAAAGCAGGTGAGATCTTGGTTTCCAAATACTTTGGATCGTGAATCTGATCTTCTTCCAAATTCTCCATGGAAAGGTTGGTTTTTGGTTTTAGGCAGTAGTAACAAATGCCAAAGTCAACTGACGAGCTAAGATGAGGCTTTTATGTCTGTGTTATGTTTCTGAACAAGTTCCAGCCACTTACTTAGTCATTTACGTTTGAATAATGTGCCATTCGTTGCTTTCCATGGCACTATTTAATGCCAAGTTTTCAGTTTTACTTAAAGCTTGTCCAAAGGTGAGGGAGAGTATGAAGTGTGAAGGACCTTCCAGGAGCTCCCACAGTGGGGGGCCAGTTTCATACCGTCTCAGCATCTGACGCTGCTCAACACTCCTGGGCTGCTAAAAGCTAGGCAGCATCCCAAGAAGCTTCAGGGAATTGGCAGAGCTCTGGGGCCCTGCAAATAGCGACCATTTTCACTGGAAACATTTATGACACTGGAAGGAAGGTCGCCCTGTGATGTTGCCTGCATTAAAATCCTGTGGACATGTCCTTCCCTGCCTGGAGAGCAGATGCAAGGAGGCTAAGCACTGCTGTACCTTCAAAAGCCCCTGCCACCATCATCTCCTTTCAGTTGAACTTGAAAAGATAAAAGCAATTTAATCTTTCCTGCCTTCAACTTGAAGGTTTTGTTCTAAATATATTTTGACAGCAGAAATAAAGACAAAGTTTTAATAGAACTAACTGAACCACAAACTGAATTATGTATTTCCATTTCAGGAGACAATCTTGCTGCTAATAACATCACTCTCCTTCCAAAAGCATGCATGACAAAACTCAAAGCATTTCTCTGTTCCTTCACGGCATCTGGTGTCTGGCAGCAGCTCTGCAGCACAGAGGGCTGCCTCTCACACGTGTATGTGTCATGTGTGACACATTCTGTCCTGGAGCTGGGGTGGAACCACCTCAATTGCTGAACCAGTCTGTCTGGAAAATTTGTATGCTAGGGGATTGAAATGCAGGCTGAACCCTGGCAACATCCCTGCAACATTGGATCTCTGCCTAGAACCTTTATTTCTTCAGTGTTCTCTGGAAACATGCAGCAGCTGCAGGCTTTCTGTAGGACCCCCACACCAGCAATCTTCCCCCTGAATGGAAGCACATGGCAAGGCAGGTCTAAACTGTACTGACAGCCTGGAGCATCTTAATTTTTCAACACTGGATTCTTCATTTGGTTCCCATCTTACAGAAACAATAGCAGTCAAGCAGCTTACTAAACCAGGGTCAAATCCTGAATAGATGCCTTGCTCATAGATTTGTTCTTAATTAGCCAAACTCCCTCTGAAGTCAACAAAAGTGCCAATCAAACAAAGACACATTTTATTTTGTGGCCACAAGGAAAGGGATTGAAAGAATTTACGTTGGCTGCTAAGCATATGCTCTAATGACCACCACTGGATTATTAGAAGTGACCTAGATGTAGAAAGCTTTGATCTTCTTACTCCTGGTTTATTATCCAGTTTCTAGATCTCTTAAGGTCAACCAGAGTGAATAAAAATTAGGATGGGTAGAAATTGTGTGTGATCCAAGAAAGAGGACCATGAAATATCAATCCCAGACATTTCACTGACAAAAGCAGGCAGACACCAGTAAACGTGATTAATCAAGAGCAAGCCAGGAAACAGCATTACATTTCAAAGAAGTCTAGGGGTGAATAGCTTGAGGAAATGAGATACAAAGTCTTTCACATGTAGGTCACCCCTTTTAATCCAGCTCTGCTCATAGCAAACGCCAGTCATTATTATCTGACAGCTGCCTGGCAGCCACGTAGAATGAGATGGTGGTCTTTGTTTAATTGCCAGTGGTATCTGCAAAATATAACATATCAACAGAACTGCAATGCTGAGAAAAGTTTAAGCAGGAAGGTCAAGGACTGACTGGGCTTTGACAGAGGATCTCTACTCGCTTACCAAAAAGCTTCATTTCCTATTAGTGTCAACCTGATATATCTCAAGGGTAATAAATCTTTGTGGGTGAACAGAGGATAAAGAGAGCAAAAAACACTTCAAAGAGAGCTGTGGTAATTCTGCTGCCTTGAACTCAGAGCAAGGGCCAGCTCCCCAGCTGGTGGTTCCACTGAAGTGCCAGAACAACACAAGTCCACCCTGGCCCAGGGCTGCTCCCTGCTCCTTCCAACAAGAGCAGCACAAAGCCAGGACCAGCAGATGCAAGGGCAGACACATGGAACCAGGGAAGGAAGGCAGAGAGCAGATCATGGCCTCAGAAAAGAGACTGAGAAGAAAAAAGGTGCTCTGAACAAGACTGGAGGATGACAGTGCAGAAGATGACCTTAGCATGGGCCTTTCCCCATATGGAGCTGGTTTTCACATCTTGGTGCAGAAAGAATTTAAGATGTGCACAGGTGGTCCCATTCTGCCTCACAAGAGGTCACCAGGGCTGTAGAATCCTGGCCACATGTCACTGACCCACCCCTCAGCCCAGGGTCCCTCTCCAGGGTCTCAGCACTTGCCAATTGAGAAGCGCAGTGTGGGGAGAGGTTCAAGCTGGAATTCATGTGATTGGAATAAAGGGTCCACACATAAATGATGAGTAAACAGAATTCCTTACTGCTGCCTTTTCAAAACCTTTTCTTTACAATAGGAGAAAGGTCTGGATTTCCAAAGCCCGTGTGACATACCTGACATTCACCTCAGGAAATGACTGACAGAAGAGATTATTTTACAGCTTGCAAGACAAATCCTCCCAGTTGCATATCAGAACAGAAAGCTATGATTTCTATGCTTAACTTAAAAAAA
>NW_005055738.1:0-1250 GCF_000277835.1 Geospiza fortis
CTGTACAACTCACAAGCTGAGACAACCACACTTGGCAGCTTCCAGCAAACACCTTTTTCCATCCAAAACAGACACAGCTGACACAAAACACCACCAAGACACAGAGGTGCTTCACAGATACCCATAGGTTACTAAATGAAGGATTGCTTTTCCAGATTGGACAACTTGAGCTTCTCTGACTGCTTGTTGGTGTTTTCTCAGCCATAAGACAGAGGAGGAACCACGACAGAGCCCAGAAACCATTCAAAGACCTCTCCTGTTATAGATACATGCTGAGGACATGCAGTCTGCACTTCACACCCATTGCAAAGACAGCCTGAAGCACAGTGTCCACCTGAGCTCTTCCTTGGCTCAGCTGCTTCCCTGGACTCACAGCATAGGAAAAGGCCTCCAGGCTCGGCCTACAGCACATAAACTGAACGTCTACCACACAGGACTCAGCTGGGTCCCCTTACCTTATGTCCTTTTCCCTCTGAAGTCTCCTCCTGGATGCTTCTTCTGATATCGCTGAGGCCAGTGCTAGTTTTCCCTTTCTCTTTCTCACCATCATACAAAGCACTTGGCTTGTTAGAAAAAGAGCTCCCTCGAATGGGAGGCAAGGGCTTGGAGGGAAGCAGTGAGGAGGGACGTGTCAGTGGAAGACTCTTGGAAATACTGGAGTCAGACAAGCCTGCAAAGTGGAGACACAAAATGTAACAGAGCCCACTAAGTAAATCTAAAGCATCTAAAGCTCCATAATTCATGGGACAGACTTCCTGGAAGGTTCTAAGCATCTGCACAGGGAAACATGCTCCTGCTGGCAGACACTTGAGGCAGGCCACAGGGAAAACCCTAAGCCACTTCCCCAGAGCTGCCACAGGAACTGGGCTGCCCTGGGACAGCAGGGAGCCCAGAGCCCTGTGCTCTCCAGCAATGGCTCAGCTGCACATGCACCCTCCTGCTCCTCTGCCTGCCCCACAGCTCAGCAGCCCTACAGCTCCAGGGGCACTGGCAGCAGCACAGCTCCTTGCAGGGGGCACATGCAGGGCACAGCTGTTCCCTGGCAATGAGCACAGCCTCTCTGGGCTGCCACATGACCCTTCCTCCCAACAGAGAGCAGTCCAGCTCCCACCTCACCTCTGTATGAGGCTAAGCCATGCTCACAAGGCAAGAAGTGAGTTAGGTGAACTCCCACTTTTACCATCAACACCTTTAATGGGAGTGGCACTCAAGGGCTTTTTGAATTTTCCAAATTTCCAATTTTTTCTTTG
>NW_005055738.1:3755-4444 GCF_000277835.1 Geospiza fortis
TGCTCAGATCAAGCATCCAGCCTTGCCCACATTCATGCCTCAAGACATTTACATATGCCCTCAACTGGGACCTGGCAGGAATGAACAAGTCAAACTGATGGAGCAGATTGGCACAGGGTGGGGAATGCATAGGGAACTGTTGAGGGAGAGACCATGTCCCACATTTGACACCACTCCCCTCCTGCTCTCTCCTCTGCATGGGTGCCTACATTCCCAGCTGGCATCCACATGTTTGTGGTTAAACTGAAAATCTACCATACAGGACATAGCTTGGTGTCCTTACCTCATGCCCTTTTGTCTCTGAATTTTTCTTCTGGCTGCTTCCTCCAATATCGTTGTCGCCAATGCTCATTTTCCCTTCCTCTCCATCAAACACCTTGCTTGGCTTGATGTGAGAAGAGGTCTCTTGAATGGGAGGCAAGGGCTTGGAGGGGAGCAGTGAGGAGGGCGGTGTCTGTGGAAGACTCTTGGAAATACTGGAGTCAGTCAGGCCTGCAAAGTGGAGACACAAAATGTAACAGAGCCCACTAAGTAAATCTAAAGCACCTGAAGCTCCATATTTCATCAGACAGACTTCCTGGAAACTTCTAAGCACCTGCACAGGGAAACACGCTCCTGCTGGCAGACACTTGAGACAGGCTGGGGGGAAGCCCTGAGCCACTTCCCCCGAGCTACCACCGGGACAACCT
>NW_005055738.1:4526-6562 GCF_000277835.1 Geospiza fortis
CCCTGCCCCACAGCTCAGCAGCCCTACAGCTCCAGGGGCACTGGCAGCAGCACAGCTCCTTGCAGGGGGCACATGCAGGGCACAGCTGTTCCCTGGCAATGAGCACAGCCTCTCTGTGCTGCCACAAGACCCTGCCTCCCAACAGAGAGCAGCTCAGATCCAACCTCACCTCTGTGTGAGCCATGCTCACAAGGCAAGAAGTGAGTTGGGTGAACTCCCACCTTTGTCATCAATCCATCACGTGGAAAAGGCATCGAAGAGGTTTTTATTATTCAAAAGATTGCTCTGCTTTCACTTTTCATGAAACCAGCAGCACTACAATTCCTTGGAACTGTATGTAGCTGGCAAGCCAAGAGAGAAAGCTTCCAGGGCTTTACTTATGTGTTGCTCATTGGTCAAGTTTCCCTATTCCTTCCAGTGCAAAACCAGGCAAATTCCATGAATCTCCTTCACATTTCAAAGGGTTCAGCTCAAAAACAGCCCCAAGGAAAGCTTTTCTCCTTCAAGGGCAGGTGAAAGGAGTGGAAACATTTCTCATTTCCCGCTAAATGGCTTCCTTTTCTAGTCTCATTTTGACATTAGCAAGGCTGCAGGGAGATAAAAGGCAGATGCAGGATGGAGAGGAAACTTTTTCTTTTCCTGCACAGCATTTCCAGGACCCCAAGGTAACACTCCAGCTCCTGCCACTCAACACATCACACTGGAGGAATTTTCACTGGAACACCAGACAACACTCCCAGTGACTGGGCTCTGGGAGAGGCCACTGTGCCCATCAAGCAATTGAAATTAATTTAAAGAAATTTTTAAAAGAATGGGTTTTCACCAAGCTTTCCAAATGTCACCTCTGAAACAAGATTCCAATCGTCATTTGAGGATAGACATGCCCTGTACCTACCTGCATGTTCAGAGGATTTCTCTTGGCTTATGCTGGGGGATCTTGGCCTGGAGAAAATGGAGGACAAAAGAACATATGAGGAGGTAGAAAGAGAATGAAGGGAATGGGTGTACCATAAAAGGAGACAAAGCTACTTAGCATGGTCACTTCTATGAAGGAGGGAATGCAACACATAAACCCAACAGGTGGCAAAGATAATTAATTGTCCTTAAGCTTTCAGTTGCTGGAGTCACACAGAGCTGGCCAAGCTCAGGCTGAAATAACAGCCAAGTCCAGCAGGGGATCCATGCTGAGATGCTTTGAAGCCCTGTCTCCTCCTCCCCACCACCACCTCTGCTCTTGGGGCATGGCTATTGGCTTTGACATTGAGCTGGATCATCATAGATGGGCAAAATGCTGAATACACCCAGCTTGGCATGAATACATGGGAGAGGTGACTGTGCAAAATCACCACAGGAGATGGGTAAGAGTGAGGTGAGCAGCACACTGGAGCAGCAGACACCTTGGCTTACCTCATCTCCTGGGACTCCTGCAAATCCATCTGTGGAGATGTGCCCAGAGATCCCGCAGCACTGCCAGCATGGAGACTGCCTGCCTTGCGCATTACGGGGATCAAGGATTTTCCAAACGCTCCCTTCTTCATTTCTCCACTGCAGGAATAGCGCAAGGAGGTCTGGAAGGAATAAAAAACAATGCTCAGATCAAGCATCCAGCCTTGCCCACATTCATGCCTCAAGACATTTACATATGCCCTCAGCATAAACTGAAAATTTACCACACTGGACATTGCTTGCTCTCCTTACCTTACGTCCTTTTCCCTCACAAGTGACCTGTTTCCTTCTAATCTCTTCC
This sequence comes from Geospiza fortis, assembly GCF_000277835.1. Taxonomy (NCBI): domain Eukaryota; kingdom Metazoa; phylum Chordata; class Aves; order Passeriformes; family Thraupidae; genus Geospiza; species Geospiza fortis. The sequence goes on from NW_005055738.1 coordinate 6,274, forward strand.
TCACAGCCGGTGCCAGGCTTCCCACTCTCCTGCTCTCTACTCCATATCCTGCTTGCCATGGGAGACAGAGAGCTCTTGGGGATGGGCATCAACGGCTTGGAGGGAAGGAGCAGGGATGGACTTGCCAGAGAAAACCTCTTGGCAAGAGGGTGTCCAGTTGGGCCTGCAAAGAGGACATACAAAATGGATCAGGGCCTGCAATGCAAATCTAAAGCATCTGAAGTTCTTTATTTCATGGGATACATTCTTTGGAAACTTCTATACAGCTACACAGGGAAACATGCTCTGA
>NW_005055739.1:0-6561 GCF_000277835.1 Geospiza fortis
AGTTCAGCTGAAAAATAATTAGATCTTGAAAAGCTGTATGGGAAAAAAAACCCTGCATTTTGACAAATTTGTTTTATCATTTTAACCCCACACTTCCAAATACAAATTATTTTGACTCTAAATCAGACAGAGACTGAACTCAGGGAAATTAAACGCAGGAGGAATCAGAAAATCAAATGAACTTCAACATCAGACACAAAAATAGAAAAGGCAAAAAAGGATGAAAAGAAGATGTGTAAGAAAGAGGGAAGACAACTTCTTGACACCACTGTGAGATGACATGAACCTTCTCTTGACCTTCCAAATCCAAAAATCCTTGAATACAATATATTCTGAAAGTGGTAATTTGCCTTCCTATACTAAGATGAAGATTTGAAGGCTTGTCCCTTTATGATGCCAGGCTCCTTTTGTCCCAAAGGATTTTCTTTCTCGGCCTCCAGCAATTTTCTCTGTTGTTCCAGCAGCACACACAGGCACTCTGCTTGCCTGCCCTAAATATCCCTCCTTCCAGAATTCTTATGGGATTGCACTTGATTGGAACTCGAAACCAGTTAAAAAGCTGAAAGAAGAAGCATAAGCTGCTAATGACCTGGACTGGCTGGAAACTCCAAGAGAAGGCCCCACCAACCAGCTCCAGATAAAAAGGCACGAGTTCTTGCTTTGCTCATGCTCTGTCAGGGGATGTGGATCAGCACTATGCCAGGGAGCCAGCTCCAATTTACACTTGGCTGCACACTTGTTTCAGGAGTTGATTTCCATCACTGAAACTGTCTGCCACGAGCAGTGAGCACCAGGCACAGAGGCTGCTGCACATCCCTGTTCCTTCTGCAAGGCTGGCACGTTCAGTGTGACAAGTCTTGCACAGACATCCTCCAAACAAATGAGCTGGACTGGCCTGGTGCTGACTCCTGAACCCAGGAACATCCCACTTACTCCTTTCACAAAGCAGAGAAAGTCTTTTATTTCTTGCTGCTGTAGCAGACAGACACTTAGTGAGAGAAGGGCAGGGAGTGGAAGGGCAGCACAGACCAAAAGACAGCTGACACGAGTCAGGAAAGAATGAAAATACAGAGTCTCAGTCCACTGCTTCTGCCTTCTTACAGGAACAGTGCTTAGCCTTGAGCAGCTTTTCTGTGACCAGACTCTGCTCCTTCAGCAGAGCTTGGACCTGGTCAGGTATTTTTCTGCTTTTTCCATGTCCACACCTAATCCTTCCTGCCATTTTGGGCTGAGCTGCTTTTAGTACATCTGAGGGATGATGCCCAGCACTGAAGGAGATGTGTGGGAGCATGTACTGGAAAAGCCAGAGCAAGGCAGAGGTTTTCACTTTAGAGGGAATTCCACCTGAGATCACGTATCAACTCCAAACTCTGCCTGGAAGAGCATGTTAACAGTTCACATAAGACCAACTCATTTGCACTTACTTCCCAGGCTCCTGGAGATTTCCTTCAACTCTTCCTTGTTCAGAGAAGAGTCACTGATATGAACACTCGTCCATCATTATCAGATGTCTTAATTAGAGCATTGATATAAAATATGCAAGGCAACACAGTGCAAAATGCTTAGAGAACATCAATCTTGCAAATCCAGCAAGAAGCACAGTTTTTCTGAGGAGACCAGGGGTGTAAGGGGAGAGAATTAGCCAAAGGACAGACCACAGAATAATACTGGTTGGATTAAAAAGGAGTCAGGATGTTTTACACACTGCAGTCAACTTTTGATTCAGAGGACAGTGAAATGAGTGAAATAGCAAATGGCAAACAAAGAGAAAAAGAGGTCCAATGGCAGAATTATGGTCTCCCTGAAAAGAGATGCTATTTTAATGGTACCACCCTGTACATCATTTTGGACACAGCACATCACATCCCCTCAGTTTGCTCTTACCAATTGTCAGGCCTATGGACTAGGACCTAGCAACCGGCTCCCTGCTAGCAAGGCCAGGAATAGATTCTGCAGCTCAAATCCTCCCCAAGTTTACTCCTACTTATTTTCTCCACAACCTGCCTCACATCAGCCTTGTGGAGGTATTCAGGTGGCCCAGAAAGCAGTAAGTTCCAATCAGTCATGATGCACAGAACTAAACACACTCTGTCTCACAGTCTGCTTCAGCTGTTTTCACTCCAGGTGCCTCTCAAGACAAAAAGCAGGAAACATTTGCAGTCTGCTGCTGGCAGGAAGAATGCACACAGGGGGCAAATCTGCAGAGCAAAAAAGGTGCCATTTCTCCTTACATTTGTGTTAGAGACACGAAGAAGACAAGTCAGGGGAAACACTAGGGAAGGAGGGAAATGGCAAAAACAGTGAAGGGAAGAAATATATTTTCTGTGGAGTTTAATTGGTATCATCAGGCACCTCAAGTGAATTTAGAGTGTATTAAAGCACTGTTTTCCTCTGGGTTCTCTGAAGAAACAGAGACTCCTTTAACAAGCTTACTCCTCTATAATCATGGGGGTTTATGTTGAAGAACTCAAACAAGCTTATGAAAATCTCAATATGAAGAATTATGCTGTAAATACTGTAATAGGTACCTTTATATTTTTCTTCTGTGGGGCACAGCAATACTGACTGCCTTGCTCTGATTCACAACATGTTCTCTGATATTCATGCAACTCACACTGCACAAGGTTTAAGTAAAATATCTTTCAAGACTTTTGGTAGAAAAAATGACACAACTAACCCTGCACGAAGCCCAAGGGCAGCTCGAGCAGCATTAGTCCCACATCTAGAATGGATGGCACAGAGCTGCATGGACTAAATGTTTCCCTGACATGTAACTTGGGGAGGAAAAAACCTCTTGTGGTTCTGTGGCAGTGTGGGGGAAGAGCTGTCACAGGAAGAGAGGTGACACACAGATGAGACCAAGATTGCAGACACTTAAGATTGTTATCAGCACTGAGGGTACATCAACAGGGTGGCAGCTGAGGATAAGAACATGCCCCTTGTGGCATGGGGTCCTCATGCTCCCCAGCTCTCCCAGCCCTGCAGGACTACTGTCTGCCACTCAGTTGTGTGGCTTGCTCTGTCCTCACATCCTACAGCCCACTGTGTGAAATGGCATCCTTGAAAATCAAACACCACATCAGGTATTTTAGTGCCTCATCAAACATGTTAAGGGAAGTCTCATGTTTGACATCTGTCCATCTCCTTGCCATGTCCACTGTCTCCCATGTGTCTGTAGACATTAACTGGTGGTTCTTGGATCCCCAAGGGTCCTGTAACCACATGCCAGGAGCCCAGGAAAGCACATCCACAGTCAAGAGAGTTTTGTTACAGGTGAGCTGTGCTTCTCATGGAAAACTTGCATGTGGCCTGCAAATTGCTGAAAACAGTCTCAAGCAACAACATTTTGCTCCAGCTTCTATGTAGAGAATATCCATGGTTCTTGCACACTTTAAGCTACTGGGTATACCAGGAAGGTTAGTAATTATGATGACAGTCACCTAATACTCAGTGTATCTATGGCATAAGCTCTTGTGGCTACAGCTGCTCCAAATGTGTAGCACCATGCGTGAAATAATAACCCTGACTTATCTATCAGTGTGGGCACACAGCCATGCTGACACGGCCACACAGGCTTCATTTATACTGCTAAATGCAGCACAGCCAGAAAACAAATTGATTTACAGGATCACAGGTGGTCAATACCTTAATTGTCAGCACAGTGTCTGGCACTGCCGGACCAGGTGACACCCATGACTGCTCCAGGGGACAAGACTGCCATGTGCAGTAAAGGCAGAAGGGGACAGGTCTGACTCCTCCAGACAAAAGAAGAGAGGCCAAGTCCTGTGAAGCGTGGACAAGATGTATCTGTGCCACTTATCCCTGTGTTGTTTGGCAGTGTAAATGCAGTCCCAGCTTCTGAACCTGTCCTGTGGGTGTACAGGCACACTCTGCTTGCACTGACACCCTTACAATGATGTAGACATACCTTATGTCACAGAGGAGTGAAATGACTGGCCCAAGGACTCAAGAAATGAAATGTGTAGCAAAACTATATTCAAGAAGCAGGTGTGCAAGCTGCACATGCCCTGACAGAGCCAGCAGACCAAAGCACTAGCATCCCCTCTGAGTGTTTTAAATAAGAATACACAGTTTCGTTTCCTCTAGGCAGCCGCAGTGAACCTCAGTTTGGCAGTGCATTTCTCATTACCTTTCATGATGGTATCAGATTTGATTTGTTCCCCAGGGAAGGATTTTCTCCTTGCACCTCATTACCTCTCTTCTCCTTAATCTGATGTTCCTATTTGAAATGCCAGCCGGCATTTTCACAAGTGTTCTTGACAATGGTTAATTATAGAAGGGTCCATCAAACTGCACAGATACAGGTCATGTAAAGACTGCTGGGGACTTGTTCTGCCCTCAGAAGGAGCAGCCAGCATGGCCTCTCTCCTCCCAGCTTCGAAGGGGCTCCACCAGCCCGTTGTCACCTGCTGTGAGTAGTCATTCATCTCCCCCTGCACAGCTTGACATTCCTAATGGAAGCTGAAACTGAAATACTCTGTCATCCCCACTTCTCATCCCTTGCTGCCACTTGCTTTGTGGACACAGCAAAGCACCTGGGACCCATCAAAGTGGGAGCTAGGACTCTTTTGATCCTCTCCTCAAAAGCACTGACAGAGGACGGGGCAGAGGCTGAGCTGCAGCAGCTCCTGTGTGCCTGTGAAGAACAGCAACGCGCTCACACGAACCGTGCTCATGCTGTCTGAGCCTACAAGAGGTCAACAGTGATCAGCTCCATGTCACTGCTGCTGCTCCTCACAGCAGCAGCTGTGCAGTTTGAGCTTCCCCTGAAGCACAGAAGTGTGTGCATTGTTTACTCCATCACCACAAGGATGGCTGGATCCTCACAATCTGGTACCTCAGGCAAGAATGAGTTTTCCAGTGGTTGGTTTTGTTCCACACACACCACCCCTCTCGTGCTTTGCTCAGATGTAAATGATTTCATAAGGTGCAGGAGCAGAAGAACCAGGCCAAGAACAGCTTTCTGTTTAAAGGAAAGGAGTGTTCATGTTGCTGTCACACCATAAACAATGTCAGATCTGTGCAAAACCTCTGCTGAGCTCATGAGTAATTGAAAGGTGTTGATTACAAGGAATGAAAATTTACTTTGGTCCTTTTCTGACCTAGCAAAGACCACAAAGGATTAAAAGGCAAACCCTGTTTCAGGAAAACCTTACTTTTCAGAATGAAGAGTGCAGTAACAATCTGCTGCCTCTGTATCTGCTACCCCAGCAGAGAGGGAAAAAATAACTCAATCACTTGATCCCTAATATCTAAATATCAGTCTTGGTGACATGGAGGGTATGAGCCAATGGATTGGAATAACTCAGAAATTTCTAATTAATGACAGAGTCATCACTGCAACTTTAATTACTGTCAGTATTAGCATAGTTAGGCCTTTTGGGTAGGTGTGTGCTTTCAACACATATTCTATAGGGCACAGATCACCATCCTGTTCTGTATTTACACAGCACCTAACACTGTGGTCTGAGTTAATCACCAGATCTCGGGGAAAACAACTCCACAAAAGTATTTCACTTATGCTGCAGCAAAACAAATCCCTTCCCTTTTATGGTTTCTCCTAGAACATCCTGGGTGCCCCAGCACCACTCCTGAGGTTACCAACGCTTACTGTTTCCTTCCAGATAAAAAGGTTTCTGCCCTTTGGAAAAAACCTGCCCTGGGTTTTGAGCACACCATCTCTGCTCTCACTTGTCTCTTGGTGTAAGATCAAAAAGGGAAATGCCAGATCTGTTCACTACAGACCTGATCCAGACCCTGCTGAGGTGCATGGCTCCCAAAGGGCTGGGATTGCTTCCAGAGGAAACAAGAGCTCTTTCCCCCACAAATCCCTGGAGAAGACAGACACTGTTACATGCCCAAGGAGACAAAAACATTATCCTTTGCTGCAACTCATAAACATTTGAAAAAAAGGCATTCATCCAAACCCAATGAGGTGCACATCCAGTAACTCAGAGGACTGCAGACATAAACAGCACATTGCTTGCCTTGACCCAAGCCAGTCTGCTAAAATGCAAATACAATCCCTTAAAAAGAAAGGAAACTTTTAACTGATAATTCGTATTTGCTTACATGATACATTGTCAGAAGCTCAGTGTGAATGCTCATCTCCTTGGAAACTCAAGTTCCAACATTAAGGACCACATCCTCAGTTGCTCCAAACTGACACTGCCCCATTGACTTCTCTCTGCACTCACCTTGGGAACCACATGAAAAATATCCTGTAATACTGACTCGAGTCTGAGAGGAATGAATTCTTTTCTCTTGTAGATATGTGGGGTTGGTTGTTCATAAAAAGCTCTCCTTGAGTTCCCATTTTGTAGCCTCCTTAAGGTCCCAAACAGATACCTAACAGGACTAAAAGTTGTGTTTCATATTAGAGTAAAAAAACATCTCATTTTGAACTGCAGTCACTAGCTTTTCCTCCAGGTGTTTCCCCTGTGAGAACACCTTTAATTGTGCATTACCACATCAGCAGGACACTGTCTTCTACCTATTCACAGACACCTGTTGTCACAGAATCACAGAATACTCTGAGTT
>NW_005055740.1:0-6561 GCF_000277835.1 Geospiza fortis
TCAGCCAAAGGACAGAGATAAGGGGCGAGGCCCTTGAACTCTGAAACAGAAGGAGAGGTTGCTGTGGGGAAACAGGGCAGGATGACCCAGGAATTCTTTCTGATAAAGAAAAATTAGCGGCAAATGTCATGTGAAATCAGTAGAATGAATATGTATGAACCTATTGCGAAATTGCATGCATATGTATTAGAGAGGGAGATAAAAAAGGATCTGGAGTTCCCAGAAGCACGCATGTCATTTTAAGGGGAACAAGTCCCACATGTGTCCAGTGCTGTAATAAACATACCGGCTTTACAACTTTCACAAAAGTTGTGGAGTTTTTTTGCTTCCGCAAATCAACTGTGTAAGCCAACCAAAGTCCAGATCTTTTGCTTACACTCTTTTCTCTCTCTTTCTTTGCGTTGTCATGGTGATAGCCTTGGTAAATTCCATGAGAGAGATATGAGGCTTTCCTTATTTTTAAGAAGCCTTTGCTGGCTCACAAGAACAGCACAGAAATGTCTTTTCCACACCCCTCCACATTGAAAATTAACAGGGTAAGAATCCCAAACATTTCAAAGGGATATAACTGAATATTCCCTCAGGTTTGGTTCTTATTCTTGCCAAAGCTAATAGCAATAGCTGTTGTCATGGCATCTTAGTTTCTGTCACCAGCTCCAAGGGTTTTTCTTTATTCCTCTATTTATCCTTTCTGCTTGACCTGAATTCTCAGGGTGCCAGGGGGGTATGGAGATCCCACTGGATTCTCAAAGCAGCCATAATCCCTTGAAGGATCCCCCTATAAAATGAGTTCCCCATCTAAGTTCACAATCCCATATTCAGAAATCATTTGCTAACTGATCAAATAGTTGTTAAAGTGACTAGAAACTACTCTGGCCACCCTGTCAGCTGGCATACCACTACCAGAAGGTATCTAATCCCTCTTGCCCAGGGCATCTCAGCAAAATACACCCAATATCTCTGGAAAGGATGACATCTCTGGAAAGGATATATAGCTCAAGGCCATTTCCCTGCCTTGCAATCTCCTTTGTAGTCTTGCCTATTAACTTTAGCCAGGCATCCCTCAATAGCTTGTTTTGCTAAAACAAAAAGACACAAGGCAGTACATCTTGAATAATGTCTCTTCCAATCCTTGAGAGTCCCAAGGACTCTCCCATGGAGCCGTCCCAATATTTGCAGGATCAATGCTCCTGGCATCCACTGTTTAGTGCCCTTTGTAAATCAGTTCTCCCCTGAATCAGTCTGCCCCACCACCTTCAGTTATGTCCAACTCCTCTGATGGAAAGGACAACACCACCACCACTATTTCCCCCTCCCCCTGGCAGTGGATGAGTCACAGGGAGCAAAGGGTGGATCCTAGAGACCTCTGACAGAAGTGCTGCTTTCTGAACATTTCCATTGGCCAGTTTATTACCTATTGCTTCTTCTGAGTACCTTGCCTGATGTCCCTTAACAGCTCTTATTTCTACCTCTTTTGGTAAAATCACCACCTCCAACAGGTGAGTAACTGAGCTCTCATGAGCAAACCTCTCTCCTCCCAGCTTTGGAAACGCATGTACCACCACACATGCATACTTGGAATCTGTAAATATTCACTACCTTTTTGTGATACACTTTGCAGGCTTTTATTAAGGCATACAGTTCTGTGGTTTATTTGACTATGTGCATGGTCGCTTCTCCCCTTCTTGCAATTCCCTTCCCTTTACTATAGCATATCCAGTAACTCATTTTCCTCCTACTATCCTTGAAGATCTATTAATAAACACCTTCTCCCATTTGGCAGAGGGGTCCTGTAAACCTTGTCTTGCTCAGGTCTGGAGATCTGTTCCCTGGATACAGTCACGAGCCTCTTTTAAGGCTCCTTTCTCAGGACCAGTTAAACAGGAGGCTGGGTTCTCAATTCTAAATCCTCCTGTTACATTTCACACTGTAACAGCCTAGTGCCAGTCATCCACCTAGAACTTGGTGTCAGACTTTAACAATCCTGCCATCAGTTATCATCAAAGCCATGGCTGCACAACTCTGCAGACAACAGAGCCTTAGTTACCCTTAGAGCAAATAATGGAGCCATCCCTTCGCTTCGCAAACATTTATCACTAGAATTCTTTTGGCACAGCCCTGCACCCGAGGACTGTGAGAAATGACGTTCACTTTTAAAATTTAAAAGGTTTATTAAACCTTAACAAAAAATACAACAAAGGATTGAATAATGAAAAATTACAGCACTGGGAGTCTCCATGGCTACCAACCATATGCTCGTTTTCAAAATGGATGCTTTGCCTTCTATACCCTTAGCCCATCCCAAAGTTTTGTAATTTAACTTTTTCTCTGCCATCCATTGGTGCAGATTACTTTCTTACATCTTGATTGGAGGTCAGGTGTTGCCATGTTGCGCCTCCTAGTAACAAGCCGGCCCTCCCCAAATGCCCTGACTACCAAGGCTATAACAAGGGGGAGGGGAAAGAAGACTATGGGAGGACATATTATAATAATATCACTATACATTTACAAAACTTTTCTTAACATACACATAATATCCATCTCTAAATTGTGAGAGCTAACCATCACATTATTCATCTATAACAAACCACACTTATCCTTTTCTATAAGTCATTTGGCTCAAACAATTATCTCTCATTTTTGATTCTGATAATCTGCTATTATTTCTCAAAAAAAATTTTTCATCTGTTGATGTGGGCGAGGACGATGGGAACAGAAGGAAAAAATCTCAGGTTTTCCTTAGACACATTTATTTGGAATGGACAAAATGGGATCACAGAGGTCTGGTATGGCTTTTTTACCCCCATCTACCATACATATGGGGTTGCTACCCATAGCAGGCATATCTTAGTGACGAGTACAGAGGCTAACTTGGTCTTGCCCTCTAGTCTTTGTTGTATTAAAAAACAACTGAGGAATGATAGAGGTCTGGTATAGCTTTCTTGCCCCCACTTTACTATGCCTACAGGATTGCTGCCTGCAGCAGGGCTATGGAATCTTCTCGGTGGCGAACACAGGGGCCAACCTGGTTTTGCCCATTATTTCTTGTTTTACTCCACTTGTTGGTTCTTAAGGAAGCCACCCCAATATCTCTTACAGTTTCCTGTGTACTTCCCCTCAACAGATGCTTGTAATTCTTATCTATTAAAATAAGACAATTACATCAATAAACGATACGGTTCAAACTCCCCACCTAAAATGTTAGTTAAAACAATTGTCAAGCTGGCTGGTGGAAGCTCAACTCTTTTTCGGACATCTTCGAGCTGCTTTGGTTATTTCTCACCCAGTTTGGATGTTATAGTCTATTTTTTGGGTTCTTTCATCGGGCCTTTTATTCTGTTGACATGAGTCCACTCCCGCTCTGCAGTTCACACAGCCGATTCAGTGGTTAGCAGCACTTGAAAGGGACTTCCCCAGTGAGGGGTTAAACTGAAGACAATGCACATAGCACTGTGTCTTAGGTTGGAAATGCAAGATGTGGCTGGGGGTGTGTATTCTATTGCCATTTGTTAAAGGTGGGGCAGTTATATTCTGTTAATTGGGCCACCTGTTAAAACCAGGTGGGGCAGTTTTCTTTATCTCTTCCACAAACCAATCCTCCCTCTGGGAAATATCTTCTGTTAATGGGCCATTGAGTCTCATTGCATGACTGATAAAATTACATCATCCCATTGTGAGATGCTCTGCCCAGGAGGAGGAGCCAAACATTCCTACCTGGATATAATCTGTGATTTGGAACACCACAGGCAGCATTTTCCCACTAGATTCCCAGAGGAGCAGCTTTCTTTTCACTGAATTCCCAGAGGAAGACCAGGCCTATCTACACCACCACTGGCCCTTCAGAGGAAAACTACACCCTTCTACAGGATCACTGCTTCAATGGAACCACATTTGTCACTCCAGGAGGACTGCAGCCACCATTTACTCAGACTGCTACCAACACCTTGACCAACAGGGTGTCAGGTCGTATTCTGACTATGTCAGTGTTGTTTTGTATTACTGCATTTTTATTTTTATATTTTTCTTTTATTTTTTTCCCTAATAGAGAACTGTTATTCCTACTCTCATATCTTTGCCTGAGAGCCCCTTAATTTCAAAATTATAATAATTCGGAGGGAGGGGGTTTACATTTTCTGTTTCAAGGGAGGCTCTGGCCTTCCTTAGCGGATACCTGTCTTTTCAAACCAAAACACACTGCCTCATATGTTTCATTATTTAAAAGAGTAATTGAGTCTTAAAGTAGTTACTCACCACTGCTGGCACAAGGAAACTCTGCGGCCTAGGAAGCTTTACAATCACAGACAGGTTTAGCACTTGGCCTAGCATCCCATTTTGATGGCAGCAGTTTCCAGGGAATGTGGGTTAGAACAGCAGTGGATCACAGTAACTGCAGATACTTTTGTTTATAGGGATTTAATGGAAACCTAAACACTATTAAATTTGATGGAAATCACTGTACACAACTTTACATAAATATTTTGGCAAACTTATATGTAGAGGTAAATTCTTCTCCCTACAAGAACAGAGTGTATACAGAGAGCCAGGCGCCACTCCAGCTAGCAGAGCTAGGTAGTGACACACACACAAACGTATATATATACACATCTGTTTTTCTAGGTGGAACAGTAGTCGGATGTACAGAGCCGTGTATCCAGAGCCATGTCCCTGGGCGTGCCCAGCCTTTGTGTGCACACAGGGACATGTGCAGAGCTAGTGCACATACACACCTGCTCACTTGCACAGAGCTCCTGTGCACAATAGTACTTTGCTAGCAGCACACACTTCTGTACACCTAACCTGCTACACCAGCACACGTGCTACACAGACACTCACTTATGTACAGTCTCTACTAATGTACATGTGCCCACAAGCATGAGACCTGCTTGCACATGGTTTGTGCACACCAGTGTGTGCAGCGTCATATGCATTAACACACACGTTCTACACAGAGCTATGCTCACACTTGCAGAACTTGTGCACACTCACAAGTACAGAGCTGTGCACAGACTCACACCTGAGAGTGTGCAATTCAACACATATGTACACATCAGCACATCCATGTGAACAGTGCTGTGCAATGTGAATGGTTCTGTGCACACCAGCACATGTGTATACTGTGCAAAGCAGGACGTGTACACTCACATCTGGGCACACTAGAAAACATGCGTACACAGAGCCGTGCACACCGGTACACATGTGCACAGTACTCTCCCAGAGCTCTCCTGACCCTGACGCCCCCATGGGTCTTTCTTCAAGGGATCATGACACGGTGGGGATGGGGACATTGTGGCACAGTTTAAAGAGCAACCTCTGTGCCTTTGGGGTGGGAACAGACATGCCTGTCTTAAAGGAAAGGTCAAAGAGAGACTACGCTGTATTCTTGTTTCCTGCCTCTCATTTTATATGGGCAAAACTGAGCACTTTTTGGTGTCCTATCTTCCCCAGGAGCCTGACCAGCATGAAGGAGAGGATTAGAAGGATTTATCACTGCTAGTGCATAGCACACATGGCATTTCTCACCCCTTACATTATCATGGGATGTTAGGGTAGGAACTAACAACAGTCTTACCCCACTGCCTTAGAAGCTTGTGTTTTGTCAAGGGGCACCTTTTACTTCTTAACTGAGGTGGAGTATTTGTGGCCTCTATTACTGTGGAGGGTAGCTCTCAGTCCCCTGGGGATATGGTAAGGAAAGCTCCAGGCCTCTCTGCAGGGGTGACAGTGACTTTGTTTCAAAGTTTTTAATTAAGATTTCATCTTGGACTGAAAGAGGGAAAGGTATCTGTGTTATGTATGGAAATTTGAGTGGAAAACAACTGTTTTGGTTCAGTCAAACAGAAAATCACTTCCTGATGTACAGCTGTCAGTTCTGACTCAAGGTACACTTTTACAAGGTATATATTTAGTTTTCTACAGCAGTGCCAGAGATTACATGAGCATTTGAATCCCTGCAGTGTAACAAAGCTCGTGAGACTCAACTATTAGAGTGCAGCCACAGGCAGGGAGGCAGCTACACCTGGTTAGCAGGAGTTTAAATTGGAAAAATAAAGGCAAGTTCACTTTTAAGGCAGATAACATCACATCTCACGGTCACCTTGGTTTTCTGCTGGGTAAACAAGCTGACAGGAGCCACTTCCAGTGCCACAAGAGGAGCTGGGAACTCCTGGCCAAGAGTGGACGTGCTGTTTCTGATTCTGCCAAACTATTACATGGCTCACCTGGAGTCAATAAACTTCTGCTAGAAACTTTGTTATAAAAATAACTGCAGTCTTTTTTCGGGATCCTTTTCTTTGGGATCTTAGCAAAGTTTCTGAGTTAGCACCCTGGTCTCACCACATGTGTTTGTTTCTAAATTAAACTCTTAGGTAGAAGGATACTTCTAAGCAAAAAAGATTTTTGAAGCAGTGCTAACCTGCACCACCAGGGTGCCTTTAGTTAAAAGTTGATACATCTACTTTTCTTTTGACTCACACTATGGCTAGTACATATATTCAATCTCTTTCTTAGTGTATTCTATTACATAGTATTGAATAGTTTTGGTGTTGGGGTCACATCTCTACC